>NW_024747232.1:390000-462500 GCF_018991925.1 Homarus americanus
TGGGGGGTGTTGTTGTGAGAGGTGTTGTTATTGGTGGGGTGTTGTTATTGGTGGGGTGTTGTTGTGGTGGGGGTGTTGGTGGGGTGTTGTTATTGGTGGGGGTGTTGTTGGTGGGGGTGTTGTTGGTGGGAGTGTTGTTATTGAGGTGTTGTGTGGTGGGTGTTATTGGTGGAGTGTTGTTATTGGTGGGGGTGTTGTTATTGGTGGGGTGTTGTTATTGGTGTGAGGTGTTGTGGTGTGAGGTGTTGTTATTGGTGGGGGTGTTGTTATTGGTGGGGGTGTTGTTATTGAGGGTGTTGTTATTGGTGGGGTGTTGTTATTGGTGGGGTGTTGTATTGGGGAGGTGTTGTGGTGTGAGGTGTTGTTGTGGTGGGGTGTTGTTGTGGTGGGGGTGTTGTTATTGAGGGTGTTGTTATTGGTGGGGGTGTTGTGGTGGGGTGTTGTTATTGGTGGGGGTGTTGTTATTGGTGTGTTTGGTGTGGTGTTGTTATTGGTGGGGTGTTGTTTTGGTGGGGGTGTTGTTATTGTGGGGTGTTATTGGTGAGGTGTTGTTATTGGTGGGGTGTTGTTATTGGTGGGGGTGTTGTTATTGGGTGTTGTTATTGGTGGGGTGTTGTTTTGGTGGGGGTGTTGTTATTGGTGGGGTGTTGTTTTGGTGGGGGTGTTGTTATTGGTGGGGTGTTGTTATTGGTGGGGTGTTGTTATTGGTGGTGTGTTGTGGTGGGGGTGTTGTTATTGGTGGGGTGTTGTTATTGGTGGGGGTGTTGTTATTGGTGGGGGTGTTGTTTGGTGGGGGTGTTGTTATTGGTGGGGTGTTGTTGTGGTGGGGGTGTTGTTATTGGTGGGGTGTTGTTGTGAGGTGTTGTTATTGGGGTGTTGTTGTGGAGGGTGTTATTGGTGGGGGTGTTGTTATTGGTGGGGGTGTTGTTATTGGTGGGGTGTTGTTGTGGTGGAGGTGTTGTTATTGGTGGGGTGTGTTATTTTGGTGGTGGTGTTGTTATTGGTGGTGGTGTTGTTATTGGTGGGGTGTTGTTATTGGGGGTGTTGTGGTGGGGATGTTGTTGTTGGTGGGGGTGTTGTTATTGGTGGGGTGTTGTTATTGGTGGGGGTGTTGTTATTGGTGGGGTGTTGTTATTGGTGGTGGGTGTTGTTGTTGTTGGGGTGTTGTTATTGGTGGGGTGTTGTTATTGGTGGGGATGTTGTTGGTGGGGGTGTTGTTATTGGTGGGGTGTTGTTGTTATTGGTGGGGGTGTTGTTGGTGGGGGTGTTGTTATTGGTGGGGGGTGTTGTGGTGGAGGTGTTGTTTGGTGGTGGTGTTGTTTTGGTGGTGGTGTTGTTGTTATTGGTGGGGTGTTGTTATGGTGGGGTGTTGTTTTGGTGGGGTGTTGTTATTGGGTGGGGTGTTGTTTTGGTTGGGTGTTGTTATTGGTGGTGGTGTTGTTATTAGGTGGGGTGTTGTTGGTGGGGTGTTGTTATTGGTGGGGTGTTGTTATTGGTGGGGGTGTTGTTATTGGTGGGGTGTTGTTATTGGTGGGGTGTTGGTGGGGGTGTTGTTATTGGTGGGGGTGTTGTTATTGGTGGGGGTGTTATTTGGTGGGGGTGTTGTTATTGGTGGGGTGTTGTTATTGGTGGGGGTGTTGTTTGGTGGGTGTTATTGGTGGGGTGTTGTTATTGGTGGGGTGTTGTTATTGTAGGGTTATTTAGGGTGTTGTTATAAGGTGTTATTGAGGGTGTTGTTATTTGGGTGAGGGTTGTTATTGATGTTGTTATTGAGGGTGTTGTTATTGAGGGTGTTGTCATATGGTTGTGTGTTGTTAGAGTGGTATTGGAGACAGAGAAAAAGTTCGAATTCACGAGACAGACAGAGAGACAAACAGACAGATAAACCAAGAAAAGGGAAAGAAAAGAGAATCAAGAAGTTATTTTTACATAATGATGAGGGTGGTCTGGGTTTTAGATGATGGCTCCCTATTAGAAACTTTCCTCTCGTTACCGACGCTTCATACATTATGTTACTCGCTAATTTACATGGTCATGTTATCCAGGGGCGTTCATAACATAGATGACGTCATTCGTTCATTACCTATCTAGCATATAATTCCTATAACATTGATCTCATATAACAGTGATCTTCCCATATAATATAACAGTGATCTACCTATATAAGTTATCTTCCCTTATAATAGTGATCTTCTCATACCATGCAGTGTACACTCTGTTACTATTGAGGAAGTGAAGGCGGTTGAGTGCAGTGCCTGTCACATTATTTCCTTTTGTGTCTGTTTATCTATCTATCTCTGTCTGTTTACCTATATGTATGTATGTATCTATCTATCTGTCTATCTATCTATCTTGAAGAAACCCAGAAATAATTTGAATACTCGTCTAAGGAGAAATAAATAACACGACTTGAATTATGCCTTACCATGTTCACTAACAACACCAAACACAACAAAACCACACCAACAAACACCACACAACAAACACAACAAACAAAAAACACACACCAACAACCACCATTTCATTGTTCATTACAAAACAAAAACGTTCATTACAATTATGCCTTACAATGTTCAAACGTTCATTACAATTATGCCTTACCATGTTCATCGTTCATTACAATTATGCCTTACCATGTTCATCGTTCATTACAATTATGCCTTACCATGTTCATCGTTCATTACAATTATGCCTTACCATGTTCATCGTTCATTACAATTATGCCTTACCATGTTCATCGTTCATTACAATTATGCCTTACCATGTTCATCGTTCATTAATCTCAAGATACACAACTTTAAGACATTGAAAAGACTTATTATAAAGCTTCAAATAGACTTTTTTTTATCCAGGTGTGAGAAATGAACAATACAATCATCTGACACACCTGCTGCCACCTGAGTCTGACAAGTCTTAAGATATTAAAGATTTCTCTCTCTCTCTCTCTCTCTCTCTCTCTCTCTCTCTCTCTCTCTCTCTCCGTATTAACACGACTCAGGGCCAAGGGACTGTACTGGGGACGTGAGTTATATTGACGGAGGAGGTATAGTGATGGAGGAGGTATAGTGATGGAGGGTTGATGGAGGAGGTATAGTGATGGAGGGTTGATGGAGGAGGTATAGTGATGGAGGAGGTATAGTGATGGAGGAGGTATAGTGAATGAGGGTTGATGGAGGAGGTATAGTGATGAGTGGTTGATGGCATGAAGAATGGTGTGTGTGTGTGTGTGTGTGTGTGTACAACTAACACCTTTGCCTGTACTATACCCTGCGGATCACCTTCCCTTGAGTCGCCTCCCAGCACTTAAGGCGCCGTTCGGTCTCAACCCCTTCAGCCTCTCCTTCAGCGTCGCTCGTGGGAGGTGAAAGGGGTGGTGGGCGGCTATCTTGTATCGAGTGACCGCCACTCACGCTCAATTTCCCAAGATGACTACCCACTCTGCCCCCTCCCTCCCTCCCCACCCTTCCCCTCCCCACCCTTCACGCTTGCTTCCCTCACTGCTACTGCTTGTAACTTCTTCTGTCCCCGATGTATTGTTGCCTTCTGATGCCCCTCCTTCCTTCCTCTTCTTCCTTCCCTTCCTTCCTCTTCCCTTCCTTCCTTCCTCATTTCCTTCCTTCCTTCCTTCCTTCACCCCCACACCAGGGTCTGCTGTGTGTCCTGCGCGCGGGCACACACACACACACACACACACACACACACACACACACACACACACACACACACACACACACACACACACACACACACACAGATACTTAAAGGGCTTGAGACTGTGTGTGTGTGTAATAGCCCCGTGCCTCACGTAGCGGTGGTGGGTGTTTAGTGGTGACATACAACCAGCCGTAACTCGTGGGATCAAGCAGGCCTTAGTGCCACCCGTTTGTTTTGGTGTTCCTGGTGCCATTAACTCGAGCTGTCAATGGTGAGAGAGAGAGAGAGAGAGAGAGAGAGAGAGAGAGAGAGAGAGAGAGAGAGAGAGAGAGAGAGAGAGAGAGAGAGAGTCACCATACTTCGCGTTGAATGTCCATTGTTAAGATCACCGGTAGAGTCGACCCTTTGATGAGAAATATTACCTTCGTTTAGTGACATCTCTGGTAAACCTCTTAGACCAAAGCTATTATCGAGGTGTTTTCTTCGCACGCTGTTTACACTTTAAATATACAGTGTAGTGTAGAGATGTCATATAAGTGTGCCCTGATGGTGGTGATGGTGGTTGGTTGAAGTAATTGTGGTTGTTGCTGGTGGTGGTGGTGGTGGGGGAAAGGTAATGGTTGAGGGAGGGAGAGGCAGTGATGGTAGTTGGTGGAAGTAATTGTGGTTGCTAGTGGTGGTGGGATGGTAATGGTTGAGAGAGGGGAGTTAGTGGGAGAGTTAAATGGCGGTGGAGGAAGGGTAGGCGGCAGTAATAGCACCAGGTATAGTGGTGGTAATGGCCCCATGCCCCTGTGTGTCACCCATTACCCATAAGAAGGCGACATTTTACCTCTCACGGGATTTTTTTTTTCTCCTATTGTAAAAATCTGCTAAAAGGACCGACAGTTGGTGCTGGTCTGTGCGACACGTGAGGGGCGTGACGACCTTACAAATGGACCGAAATTGTTTTTCTCTATTGCCCATGGGTTGTTTTCGATACTTTCCGGCCTGGAGCTGCGGCAAAATTCTAAAAACAATCTTGATGAGGGAGAGGAAGCGAGTGTCTTGTAGGTTCTCTGCCACACACACCTGGTCTTGTTGTTATCCAGGTGTATTGTTTTGTTGTGGTTTGAGTTAAGGAATTTGGGGATTACTTGAAGATTAGCCCAACCTCTGCTTATTTATCTAACCTAAATTAACCAAATCTAACCTAATCTAACGTAAGTGTAATAACCTAATCTAAACCCCACCCAGATAGCGTTACTGTCTTAAATCAGGTGAAATAAGCTGGGGTGGTTCATTTTCAGGTGATCCCAACCTTTAAAATTTCACTAATTGACCTACGAATTTCTCTTCATACTATTGTGTCAAAGTATGAATTAATATCGACAGTTTTAACATTATGACTACAAGGTATTTAAGGGCGTAACAATGTTGCTAGATACACCAGTCCATCACAAATTAAAAAAAAAATACCTGGGTGCCTAATCTTCACGTGACCAAGAATATAAAATAATACTCGTAAATATTGACAAAACTGACCCCAAATTTTAAAGAGTATTGTGATCGGCTTCAATTGTTGGGTCGTAACAGCAGTAATGTATCAGGTTGTGGGTCATTTAGCGACGGAGACAAGCGGTTAAGCTAAATTTTCACGGGTTATATAATGATTAGTAGCAGCCTCAGTTTATTTGACCAGCTGATTAAACACCCTTACGTTATAATTTGACTTAGCTTTAACCTAACCAAACAAAACGCTATAATCTGACTGCTTTAACCTAAACAAACTAAACGAAACGAAACACTATAATCTGGCAGCCTTAACCTAACCAAACCAAACTAAACTAAACGAAGCGCTATAATCTGACTTAGCTTTAACCTAACCTAACCAAACCTCTCCAGATAGCGCTATTGTGTTTAATCTGCAGGTGAAATAAACTGAGAGGGGGGGGAGGGGGGTTAATGTTCAGGTAATCCATTTTCACATATCATTTAGTTGTAGCATTATCGATACAGGAGAAGCCATGAGCCATGTGTTGATGCTTGGTTGAGGTGTGAACCCTGGATTAATTAGATTAGTTGTAGGTTTGTGAATGTTGAGTGTAATTAGTTTTATTGGTGCCTAATTAATTGTAGTGTCGTTATTGTTATTAATGTATTGTAGTTATTATTATTGTTATTATTATTATTGTTATTATCATTATTGTAGTTATTATTGTTTTTATATTATTATTTGGGGAATATTATTACTGTATTATTATTATTGTTGTTGTTACCACCTCCTTTCTCCCTCCCCAGATCTCCTCCCAGCCTCATTAATCACCCCAAAAAAAAATCCTACTTTCCTGGGGAGGAACACTGGGGAGGAGGTGGCTTGACGAGCCTCCCAATTTGTCTTGCTTTACACAGAAATGGAAGTAAAGGTTGGGGTAACAGCATTTCTGTGTGGACGAAACATTTATCAGCACACACACACACACACACACACACACACACACACACATCAAGATTAACGCTGTGCTCAGGTGATCATAACATCCACGACCCCCCTCACTGCAACACCTGCTGCTCTCATTCCACACCTGTAATTTAACCCTCACATCACGCATACCTGTACTCCTCTTAGCTGACACGAACACCTTGAAGACGGACACGCATAAGAGGAAGATATAAAGAGGAAAAAGAGAGATAGACGGTGATAATTGATAAAACTCTAATAATAAACAGAAAAAATACCTGAAAATACACCTGAGAATTGATAGTGTTATGCAAGATTATTTTGAACCGGAATCTGTGAACTGGGATATGGTTAAGGTTCTCTTCTCAGTTACATTTCCTATTTAGTGTCATGGTAAATTAAAGTGTGTTAAGTCTGTTTTAACTTGTTTGTTTTTCATTCATTCAACCAGTTATTATCTTCTTATTAACTTGTATTGGTGTTTTCTATAGTAATAGGTTTGGTTAGGTTAGGTGAGCTAATTTATTCACCTGTGTTATTGTTTACAGACAGGTACAGGTGTGATCAGGTTACCTTAAACACCTGATGATATCTGGCATCGTTGTGAGTCATAATGTGGGATTAATTTACACCTGGTGAACGTTGGTGTTTATTATACATTATGTTTGAATAATATTAGAAAAACATAGGTTGTAATGTAAAGGAAATCTTGTGTGTATTCATGTTAAAATCTACATCCACCTAACCTAACCTAACCTAACCTAACATAACCTAACCTAACCTAACCTAACCTAACCTAACCAAACCTAACCTAACCTAAACAGCATTCAGGTACATGAAGCAGGTTTAAAAAGGTGTTGAGGTGATTGTGTCAACACCTGTACATAGTTACTACATTCCACTTAACACCGGACAGGTAACTTAGAAAAACAAAACAGTGTTAAGTATAAATTATTAAGTTCACTATACAGGCTGTCACTATACCTATGGTGATATAGTGTATAGTGGTAGTATGTGTTTACAATAACTTAGGGTGTGTGTCGGTAAGTCGTGATGGTGTGTGTGTGTGTGTGTGTGTGTGTGTGTGGACAAAGCCTTTCATTATGGTGATGCGTTTTCCAGCTGTTGGATAGACTAATATTAGCGAAGGTTAACAGTTGTCTGGCGATAACTTTTCGCTAACTGTGATCCGAGACGCTAATTACCGGGCCGGAAATGTAATAATCTGTCGAGCGTGAAGACACTTCCGTCCCCGATGTTAACTGCCATGCAAATGCTAATTCCTTTCCGCATCGCAAAACTCGACGCCGTAGGGTGTGTTGGGATCACACTACAAGCTCTCACGACCACACACACACACACACACACACACACACACACGGTATATAGAGTAGCAACAACCTGAATTTCTGGCCCATCTTGTTTCCTCTGAGCCGCCAGCAAAGCAGTGTACGTCTCTCTCTCTCTCTCTCTCCTCTCTCTCTCTCTCTCTCTCTCTCTCTCTCTCTCTCTCTCTCTCTCTCTCTCTCATCATCACCACACCACTCACCACCATCACTACTTTGCATTTTTATGGTGACTTGATCTTGATTGCGTTGAACTGAAGGAACCGAGAACCATTGACACGTTTCAGGGGTCGGGTCTCTTTCCTGGCCACGAGAATGAGTTTCCTTCACACCAGCGAGGCCTTGTGAGGTCGGCGCCGCTGGGTCGTCCGTCAACTTGCTGTATTATTATTATTATTATTATTATTATTATTATTATTATTATTATTATTATTATTTTATTATTATTATTATGTTTGTTATTGTTATTATTATTATTTTTGTTATTATTATTATTTTTATTATTATTATTATTATTATTATTATTATTATTATTATTATTATTATTATTATTATTATTATTATTATTATTACTATTACTATATAATTTATTTTTTATAAGCAAATATCCTTTTTTCTCTTAATTGTTTGTTCAGTATAGATTCACGTTCTCTATTTGACTAATTTATTGATCAGATTGACGTTCCCTGATAACTGGCTATTTTATAAACTGATTTTCTCGCTGTTGTGGATAAGTTGATTCCTATCAGGTGTTATAAAGTGTCGTGAGTTAGGTTATGGTATTTCCTCTATCACTAAGGATTCTTTTGTTTTTCATTGATTTTGTAATTTTTAGTTATGTTTGGGTCCCTTTTATTTATTAACACTAATTATCTTTTTATTTAATTTTTACTCTTTCGTAAATTTTTCCTTTTGTCTATTATCTCATCTCCCAGTTTTTTGTCAGGTGGTTCAGTGTTTATAGAAACGTAGGATAAAGAAGGAATAGGGAAACGATGGGTAGAGTGGAAGAGAAATGGAGGTAGAAACAGAGAAGTATTGTAGCGACTGACATAGATACAGTGTGTGTGTCTGTAGTAGTAGCAGTAGTAGTAGTAGTAGTAGTAGTAGTAGTAGTAGTAGTTCTTAATGGCACAGAGTTCCTCCACATGTACTGTATGTACCTGTATGTTCAACAATAGTCAACCCAACACTGACAGCAGCACCAACCTATACCAACCATTATAACAGAGCCACCATACGCTACACTTAACACCAATAAACGTCAAAGTCACATCAACAAAACACTATACAATTTTTCCTTTAACAATTAAAAAAAAAATAATCCAAACGCAACTGGGAACAAAAATTATTGTATATCTGAATTTATTTATATAATTCAACATAAAAGTAGTATTTACTCTTACCATATTGGATTGCATTGTTTTCGTGATGTATTTACTACGGTATTAATTGAATAAAAAGTGGAGGGGTGAATAAATACTTCTTTGATTTAAATAGTTTATAAATTTTAAAATCATAGATACTCATGTCTATAACCAGGTTCACACACACACACACACACACACACACACACACACAGACAGAAGCTGAGTAGAATAAATTCACCTCTACACTAATTATCTTACATTACAATAACTTTTCTCCAATAATTTTACGCTAAAACGAACCATAATCAAATATTTACCTCCACGATTGCTAAACTTTATAACGAAATATTTACAACGCATTCAGAGAGTAATTTACATCTAACGTAGATCGTGTTAACATAAAAGCGAAACGAATTCACTCTTAAGAAGCTTTCGTGTGTTTGTCGTGGGAAGAATCTAGTTAAAGGGAGGTCGTGAAGTTTACAAATATATTTTTACTTGAGGGAAATGGAAGGGTGTGTGTGTGTGTGCATGGTAAGTGCTTGTAATGTGGTAGTTAGGGTTACTTGTAGATAGATAGATACTTAGATAGATAGATAGATAGATAGATAGATAGATAGATACAGCATGGTGGACGACCTTATGATGTATTCTGTATATTGATTTTCGAGTAACAACTTAGAAACTGAGCTAAAACTTGAGTGTACAGTAGTGAGGATTGTCGATGATGGGGTGAAGGAGAGGCGGAGGAGGAGGCTCACAGCTCCAGCATCTGCAGGAGAGCGTGAAATAAGCTTCCTTGAGTCCAGTAAAGTTACGATGACTGGAATATTTTGGAGAGTTTGTTGTGCGCATGTGTTGGATACGTTTGTTAATTTTATGCGAGAGTGTGTGTGAAAGAGCAGGTGTGTGAAGACCCTATTGTAAGTTTGGTAGAGTGTGTCGTGCTGAGGGTACTGCTTTTTATTTTGTTTATATATGTGTAGGGGGACGTGTGTTGTGTGTAATAATAATAATAATAATAAAAAAAAATTATAATAATAATAATAATAATAATAATAATAATAATAATAATAATAATAATTAACGGTTTTTTGAAAGCCTGGCAGGCGGAAGGTTGAAAATATACAGTCACATAATTCAGGAATAGGTCACTTGGTTGACAAATAGTACGAGTATACAAGTAACATAAATGATACAAATATGATAAATAATAATTCAGTAGGGAGAAGGTTATACTACAGGGTATTTCAACATAGTGACAGTAAAAAAAGGTAAGATTGACTGGGAGTGAATAGACTGGTTGATTACGAGTTGTTGATAATTTTTACAATAGTTGGGACTGGGCTGTTCTCATAGCGATCAGTACGTGCTCGTATGGGCTGGATGCGGTTGTGGTGTCGAACAGTAATTCACGGACGAGGGACCTCGGGTGGAAGTAGGAGCCGGTGCCGAGGATGGTGCAGAAGCTTCTCACCAAATTTGCAGATGAGGTCGTGGTGGTGGTCAGTGAGATCCGAGAGGGTCAGTGTGTTGAGCACTTCTTGATATGAGGAGTAGGAAGGGGAGAGAATAATCTTGTATGCCCTCTTTTGCGGGTTTTTTTTTTAGGTGTTTACGTTGTGTGGCATTTAGGGAGGAAGACCAGGTAAGGGAGGCACAGGTGAGCTTGGGAAGTATGAATGTTGAGTAAACACTGAGGAGCTCGGGGGCAGGAACTCCGAGGGACTTGAGTCGGACGAGGAGGTGGAGACGGAAACTGGAGAACTTAACAAATGTACTGACGTTTGTTTTCCAATTTAGTGTGTGTGTGTGTGTGATGAAACACCTCCTCCTCCTCTCCTCTCCTCTCCTCTCCTCTCCTCTCCTCTCCTACTCCTCCTGACATATAATGGCAGTACACGCCGTTGACAGAAGACCTCTAGGTGATCTATATATTGCTGGGGGAGGAACACCATGGCCCGGTACCCCAGCAGGAGGGAGAGGGCCCAAAGTCAATACATAGTGATGATAATTGATGAAGGACAATAATGGTAACACCTGTGATGTATATATTTACGGGGATTAATTAAAACTCCTGTGGTTTATATGATTGGTTTGGATTAATTAAACACCTGTGATTTATATTTTTACGGCAAAATGTTAGGAGATATGGAAAGGTGTGTATGTGTGTGTGTGTGTGTGTGTGTGTGTGTGTGTGTGTGTGTGTGTGTGTGTGAGAGGGAGAGAAAGAATAATGAGGACGGTTTGTGTTAACGAAGGAGGGAAGAATGATGAGAGTGGTTGATAACGAAGGGGGAGTAAAGAAATATGCCCACGAAGAGAGAGAGAGAGAGAGAGAGAGAAGGCGAAAGTTTAGCTGTTACACGTAAGGGTTTAACGTTGGGAGAAAGTAGCCGATTTTATGCATTAAGCTGAATGATGACGGAGAACAAAGATGGGGATAAGGAGGAGGAGCGATAGATGTGAGCTGAAGGAGGTGGAGGAAGGAAGATTGAGATGTGGGACTGTGGTGGGGATAAGGGGGAGGAGGAGAAGGAAGAAAGGGAAGAGGAGGAGAAGGGGATGATAAAGGATGAGTCAGGAGGTAAAAATAAGGCAGGGAGGAGGAAGGAAGGAAGCAAGGACGGACGGAAGGAAAGAAGGAAGGAGGAAGAAGATAAAACAGGAGGTGAAGGATACGGAAAGGAGAAAGGATAAAATAAGGGGCTGAAAGAGGAAGGCGAGGGAGGGGAGGGGGTTAGGGTGATGGAGAATCTTATGGTAGGAGGGGGAGGGAAGGGAGGGTGGACAGGAGAGGATCTTGAGGTAGGAGGGGGAAAGAGGGCGACCCAGAAGGGTAAGAGAGATGCGAGAAAATGGGGGGCGAGGTAGGGGGGGGGTGAGGGAGAGAGGCGAGGTAGCAGGAGGGGGTGAGGGAGGGTGGACAAGGCAGGAGTGAAGAGACAGGTCACTGATGGCCAGGCTGGGTGAGGGCCAGGTCGGGGGAGGGCCAGGCTGGGGGAGGGACTGGCGCCGTTAAGTTATTTATTGTTTCATTACCTTGGCCACGGATCACACGACCCCGGCTGGCAGGCCTGGTGAAGGCTGCCCAGAGAGAGAGAGAGAGAGAGAGTTGTTCCACCTTAACAAGTACAATATATAAATAACTAATAAATAAATAAAAATAAAAGGAACAGAATAAAAAAAGACTTGTATTTACACTAAAAAACATGTAAATACTGTAAAACAACAACAATCAGGAGCCAACATTTTCCTCCATGAATAAATTTGTTTACATGTGAAGGTGTTGGGAGGTTTATGTACTAGTTAGTTGCAGTGTATATAGCGTCCACCTCTTTAAAGTGTACAGTTTAATTCCCAGGAACTTCAAAAGGTAAACTGTGTTCTTTTGTACACAGGCAGACTAGACGTACGAGAGAACTTAAAAAAGACGGTCTATTTTCTTGCTGAATATAAGACTTTTGTGTTTTTCTTATAAGAATTTACCTGTCTGCTTTTGTTGACATTATGTAGTGCGATATTCTATACTCGCTTGCATTTGTTTTACCTGATACGAGATTATAGTGTCTATAGATTTCTCGAGGGTAAAAAACACAAATACGATCCGATTTCCTCAAAAACTCTCTGAATGAAACACAGAAAGAAGGAGTAGATCCCGGTTCCTATGATCAGTTCTGAATAGGACCAGCCATGCAAGACACCCGGGAGAGATCCAGCCAGTCAGAGCCAAGCCATATATTTTATATTTAAAGGTAAGAAAACAATGTTAATCTCGCTGGACCTGAATACTTAAGATACACCGTCAGGACCAACATGGGGAGGGGGGGGGGGGGATGGATGTGGGAGTCCTACCTACTACCTATTTGAATTTCTATGAATGGGAATTATGTAAATTTTCCGTAATTCCAAGCGCACTGTGAGGCCTCTGCTGGGAAATTTCAGGGACGTCTTCTGAACTGTCGAAAATAGTGAGGGGGGGGGTGAGGTGGGCGGTCTTGTAGGAGAGTGTTGGTAGTGACCTGGGGGCGGGGAGGGAGGGGTAAAGGCTATTGTTTGTCTTGTGAGGTGAAGGCTTCTCTCTTTGTTTCTCGCTATAATTTTTCTCTCTCTCTCTCTTTCACTTGCTAATTTGTCTGTTTTTGTGTCTTCATCTCCTCTCCAGTGTACATGACTCCCTGCTTTATCGTCGTGCCTCGTGTTACTCCAGCTCTGCCACACCGAGGGTCGACATAATAGATGATTCTCCCTTGCTCAACGTAAACAGATGACGTCACTGGTTCTTGCGCTTCGTTCGTCATTGCAATCCGGATTTTTATATAATTAGGTTTGTATAGGAGGTTTTTTTTAATTAGTTTTCATAGCAGGTTTTGTGAATTTAGAGACAAGATTTTTGTTATTAAAATTTAGTAAGTTAGATTTTTTTATTGAAATTTTTGACAAAGCATTTTCTTTCTTTGTCATCAGCACAGAAGTGTCAACAGTAGCTAGCCACAGTTGTGTGTTTTCAGTTGATGTCATTGTAAGCAGACTTTGAGGGGGTTAATTATTGTACTCTGGTTTATGTCATAGTACTCAAGGGGTTAAGCCTTCGTACTCATGGGGTTAAATGAGTAGTTTCCAAGCTTGTTTGTAATCTGTAAATATGGATATGATCTCAGTTGATGATACGGGTAGTTATTATGGTATTAGGTGAGGTGGGGTCATTATGGAGGTAGCCAGGTGAGAATGGGGTAATGATTAAAAAAATGTCTGAGTACCACTGGATTAAGTCATCGTACTCAAGGGGTTAAATTCATCGTACTCGAGGGGTTAAATTCATCATACTCATGGGGTTAAATTCATCATACTCATGGGGTTAAATTCATCATACTCATGGGGTTAAATTCATCATACTCAAGGGGTTAAAGTCATCGTACCCGAAGTTTAGTCATCATACTCCAGGGGTTAACAGTCGTGGTGAGGCCTGGTAACTGTAGCGTAATGTGGCGTTGGGGTAAATTACTCGGTCATACCCCGCTAGTGAAGCACCACTTTGTCTTGATCCTCAGTCGTGTCACTACCCCCGTCATGCAACCTAACCTAACCTAACCCACTCTAAACTAACCAAACCTAACCTAACCAAACCTAACCTAACCAAACATAACCTAACCAAACCAAACCTAACCTAACCAAACCTAACCAAACCTAACCAAACCTAACCAAACCTAACCAAACATAACCAAACCTAACCTAACCAAACCTAACCAAACCTAACCTAACCAAACCTAACCTAACCAAACCTAACCTAACCAAACCTAACCAAACCTAACCTAACCAAACCAAACCTAACCAAACCTAACCTAACCAAACCTAACCTAACCAAACCTAACCCAACCTAACCTAACCAAACCTAACCTAACCTAACCTAACCAAACCAAACCTAACCAAACCTAACCTAACCAAAACCTAACCTAACCAAACCCTCCTAATAATGTTAAGGTTGTTAATCTTTAGGTAAAATAAGCTGGTAGTGGAGATTCTTCAGGTGATCCAATCAGATGTCTAAATTGTTTTGCATCCAGGTGCCGAAACAAGACCTTTGATATAATTACCTTAAATTAATTTATTTTGTCTGTAATTAATGGTCATCTTACGGCCATTTTCTTCTTAATTTCAGGTGTATTTTAAAGGTAATTATTTTATTATGCATTGTGATTTTTGGGGGCGGGGGCCGGGGGGCGTTTGTTAGTAGTATTGAATATATCTCCATTTGACCTGATATATTTCTTATACAATACACATCTGTCATGGCTCCTGCATTCCACACACCTGGCATATCTACTTTACCATACACATTTGTCATATGTGATACACTTACACACCTGTCATATCTCCTACATACCTGTTATATCTTCCACACACCTGTTATATCTTCCACACACCTGTCATATCTCTCCCACGCACCTGTCATATCTCTCCCACGCACCTGTCATATCTTTCCCACGCACCTGTCATATCTCACCCACACACCTGTCTTCTCCCCTACACCTGTCATTATATACCCCCACACACCTGTCATATCTCCCACCTACTATAAGTATACATTCATAGACTTATCAGCACCTGTTTAAAGTTTACAGTGATGTGTGTGTGTGTGTGTGTGTGTGTTAGTCAGCAAGTATCTCACATCTGCCGTCTTAACTCCCTCAGATCGTGTGTTACTCTCCCATAAGAGCTTCTTCCTCATCTACTCCGTGACCAGGTAAGTTCAGTACCTGGCTACCTGGTGTTATTACTCTACCTGGCTACCTGTAATTAAGACATTCTGATACACTTTTATTGGGTATTTATTAATGTGTAGGGGAGGAGAGGGGTATTGGTTGCGTTTCATCCATAACATTAGCTCAGGGGAGACATACTATATCAGGGTGGTCAGTCAGTCATTGCTCAAGAGGTTCATGTGTACATCTCAAAGGATATGTATTGAGAGAGCAAGAGAGAGAGAGAGAGAGAGAGAGAGAGAGAGAGAGAGAGAGAGAGATCAACTGAACTTTACAACGAAGAATTTGTAACCTGAATCATCATGTCTTAAAATGACTGACCCAGTTTGGTAACGAGCATGATAGGTATGTCAACACTGTGGTAACGATGACTACTATGTGTCTTGCTAGTTTGGTAACGATGACTACTATGTATGTCTGTCGTCAGTATGGTAACGTATTGCGGGACAACTGACTACCATGGTAACGACAGATACTCGTATGGTGTTAAGGTGCCAGTAGAGTAGACAGTCTTTCACCCATGACGACACCTTCCCTCCCTTCCTCCCTTCCCTCCCCTTCCCCTTCCTCCCTCTCCCTCCTCCCCTTCCCCCCCCCCCTTCCTCCCCCTCCCTCCCTGCCTCCTTCCTCTCTTCCCTCCTTCCCTCCCTCCTTCCCCCCTCCCCCTCCTTCTCCTTCTCTCTCTTCCTCCCTCCCCCTACCTCCTTCCTCCCTCCCTCCCTCCCCCTCCCTCCCCCCCTCCCCCCCCCCCCCCCCCCCTCCCCTCCTCCTTCCTTCCTTCCTCCTCCTCCTTCCTCCCTCCCCTTCCTCCCCCTCCTCCTCCCCTCCCTCCCTCCCTCCCTCCCTCCTCCCTCCCTCCCTCCCTCCTCCCCCCTCCCTCCCTCCCTCCCTCCCTCCTCCCTCCCACTCCCTCCCCTCCTCCCCCTCCCTCCCTCCGTGCTGGGTGAGACGAGCTGACAACCAGTGTGTTTAGACGAAGTGATTATATATATTTCTCTCCATCGGGTAGAGGCTTTGTGGCACGCGAGATATCAGCAGGAGGGAGGTACTCAGGGTCAGCAGAAGGTACACGCGAGAGGTCAGTAGAGGTGGCACGAGAGGTCAGCAGGAGGGAGGTACTCAAGGTCAGCAGAAGGTACACGCGAGAGGTCAGTAGTAGGGGTGGTACACAAGAGGTCAGCAGGAGGAGGTACTCAGAGGTCAGCAGAAGGTACACGCGAGGTCAGTAGTAGGGTGGCACCGAGAGGTCAGCAGGAGGGAGGTACTCAAGAGGTCAGCAGAAGGTACACGCGAGAGGTCAGTAGTAGGGTGGTACACAAGAGGTCAGCAGGAGGGAGGTACTCAAGAGGTCAGCAGGAGAAGGTACACGCGAGAGGTCAGTAGTAGGGTGGTACACAAGAGGTCAGCAGGAGGAGGTACTCAGAAGGTCAGCAGAAGGTACACTCGAGAGGTCAGTAGTAGGGTGGTACACAAGAGGTCAGCAGGAGAGGGCACTCAAGAGGTCAGTAGGGCGGTGTTACACGTGAGAGGTCAGAAGAATGAAGGGTGGGGAGGGCACGTGAGGTTGGGATGGAGAAATTCATCACTCTTGATTCTCCTATGTATGTATGTATGTATGTATGTATGTATGTATGTATGTATGTATGTATGTATGTACGCCTTGTAACCCCACCTTATGAAAAACCAAAGAGGAACCTCGAACTTGAAGCCACTTAACACGACGAAGGCCCTGGAGGAGGTGAAGACAGTGCTAAGTGGGTGATGGAGAGGTGGAAATATTGATTCTTACATACATACATACATACATACATACATACATACATACATACATACAGTAACAAGCGATTTAATGATTCCGTGACGTGGAGTTCTGTAGAAGAGTGACGCAAGGGATTTTTTTTTGTGGGGGGTGGAAGGTTAGGTCAGGTCAGGTCAGGTCATTAGTTGTGCCATGAAATATGATGACCCATGAGCAAGTGTTAGTATGAACCATGAAACTGTAGTACTGTATAATGGCTAGAGAGAGAGAGAGAGAGAGAGAAAAAGAGAGAGAGAGAGAGACAATAAACAAAAACACAGACCCTGACAAACAAAAGACAAAGAAACACAAGTTAAAAGAAAGACCTGTAGTGTTGTTTACGTCAACCATAAAATACCAAACACAAGTTGAGGGTTGTTTGTGCCGGGGTGTCGAGAACAGATATATAAATTGTGTGGTTAGATTACGTTAGGTTGTGGACATCAACTGTGACCTTGCTGCCTTACAGGAGAGGAACTGCTCACGTTACATTTGATACTGATATCTTTTGACGTGTGTGTGTGTGTGTGTGTGTGTGTGTGTGCAGGACTACTCGATATTTGTAGTGATGATTTTAGTGATGCCTAATGATAATGGACGTGACAATGATGTTAATAATTGAAGTGATATTTTTCTTATTATTATTTATTATTATTATTATTATTTTTTGTTTTTATTGTTATTATTGACTATTAATATTATTATTGTTTATTATTATTATTATTATTATTATTATTTTTATTATTATTATTATTATTTTTATTATTATTATTATTAGTAGTAGTAGTAGTAGTAGTAGCTGCAGATATTGACTATGAGGCTACAGTCACTGAATGCCGTATAGATCTGCTGCTCAACTAATTTAACACAGATAGGATAGCTTCTTATGTATTAGGATATTTAATATTAAGGTAAATAAATGGTGGCGAAGGTGTGGCTATTGGGGGAGGCTGGAGGCCAATTAAAAAAAAAAAAGTAGTAGTAGTAGTAGTAGACAAATACTATCAGTAAACTATATCTTATTTTAACAGAAATAGTTGTATCACTTAACCTAACCAACCAAGGCACGTGGGTTAGGGCCTTCTTGTCTTCTCTTTAAGTAAATGTAGATTAAGTTTTTCCTCGCGTCTCTATCTGATTTGAATTCCATGTTGAAGAAAGTCTTAGTGAAAACTCCCAAGAAAATAAACAGCTTTTAAAGATACAAGAATGAAATATATACAGTACAGTTCACCTTATATTATTATTATTATTATTATTATTATTATTATTATTATTATTATTATTATTATTATTATTATTATTATTATTATTATTATTATTATTATTATTATTATTATTATTATTATTATTATTATTATTATTGTTGTTGTTGTTGTTGTTGTTTCCCGCTAACCCATGGAGGGAGAGTATCATTTTCTCCAAGAGTTGTAAAACGACCTTGTTGAGGCGGGTGACGAGAGGGTGGATTGGGTGGATGAACAGAGGATGAATGAGGTGGATGAACAGAGAGAGAGAGAGAGAGAGAGAGAGAGCCTAAAACAGGAAAATATGAGAAAAAAGGAGAGAGAAAGAGCAATGAAAAGAGAAAAAGGAAGACATAGTAAGACAGAGGGGGAGAGAGAGAGAGAAAGAGAGAACAAAGGAGGGAAGGCAGCAGTGACTAGTGGAAAGAGGAACAAAGATAATGGACATGAGGGGGAGATAGAGAAGGTGGAAGAGAAAGGAGGTGATAGGAAAGGTAGGGAGAGATGGAGATAGTATGGAACCTTGAGAGAAATTGAGAGAGAAAGGGGGAGGAGAGGGAGAGAGAGAGGGGTAGTGTGGAACCTTGAGGGAGGGAGGGAGGGAGAGGGAGAGAGTGTGATGCCTAAGGGAGAGTGAAGGAAGAAGGGAGGGGAAGGGAGAGAGAACCTTGAAGGGTGGAGGAGACATTACCTACACACACACACACACACACACACACACACACACACACCTGGTATTTATGTTACCTCATTACTTCACTTGAGTAACACTTGAGTAACACTTGAGTAACACAGTATAGAAGGGTTGGAAGAGTGATGATGCTGTAGAGAGAACAGAAACACTTGATGTAATAGGTGGAAGGGGAAAGGGAATAAAGTAGGTGAATAGAGAAAGGATAAAAGTTAGAGAGAATGGTGCGGGACTGACCGAAAATGTTTCATATCAGCTTAATGTTTATACCATCAGCTTAATATATACCGAAAGCTTGATGTTTATAGTATCTGCTTAATGTTTATAGTATCAGGTTAAATGTTTATACTATCAGCTTGATGTTTATAAGGAGTTTAAGCTTAAATTATACTGAATAGTTGATGTTTATAGTAAGTATCAGTTTAATGTTTATCGTATCAGGTTAAATGTTAAAACGGTCAGCTTGATGCTTACAATACGTATCTAGTCTTGTTATTGTTATTTATGATTGAGAGGCTTCACACTATCACGTCAATGGGAGGCTTCACACTATCATCAATGGGAGGCTTCACACTATCATCAATGGGAGGCTTCACAGTATCGGGTCAATGGGAGGCTTCACACTATCACGTCAATGGGAGGCTTCAGACTAACGGATCAATAGGAGGCTTCAGGCTTCAGAACCCCTCTCTCTCTCTCTCTCAATCTGACTGAAAGCAAGATGAATCATTCACCTTGTAAGAAGAAGTAATCCTTTGTCTCTGCTGAAGGTGAATGATAGTGCTGGAGGGAGGTGATGCTCTTCATTGTTATTCATTCTTACTTGATGTTATTTATTGTTATTCATTTATACTTGATGTTATTCATTGTTATTCATTTATACTTGGAGATGTTATTCATTGTTATTCATTTATACTTGATGTTATTCATTGTTATTCATTTATACTTGATGTTATTCATTGTTATTCATTTATACTTGATGTTATTCATTGTTATTCATTTATACTTGATGTTATTTATTGTTATTCATTTATACTTGATGTTATTCATTGTTATTCGTTTATACTTGGAGTGGGAGGTGGAAGGTCTTGGTGTATGGATGAGAGAGGGTCAGTCCGTTATAGAGAGGTGTGTTCATTGTGAAATATCTATATAACGGATTATGGGGAGGTTAGTCCGTTATATAGAGGACTGTTCATTGTGAAATATCTATATAACGGATTATGGGGGAGGATAGTCCGTTATATCAGGGAGGAGTAGTCGTTGGATGTGAGACCTTTATATAACGGATTTTATGAGGATAGTCCGTTATATCGAGGAGATAGCCATCCCATCTTACTGTGGTAACTCATCCAGTAGAAGAACAAGATGAGTGACCACTACGTATGCTACTCACACATACATAAAAAGAAACGGACTGACAGACAGATAGACAGACAGACAAAAATATTGATACTAGATGTAAAAAATGAAGGAATGAACGATTGTAGGGAAGTAGTTCTGGAGGCCATGTTATTTCAGGCTCACATTGTGGACTTTACGAGGGAATGATGTGAATACGGGAGGAGGGTGTGTGTGTGTGTGTGTGTGTGTGTGTGTGTGTGTGTGTGTGTGTGTGTGTGTGTGTGTGTGTGTGTGTGTTCGTTCTGCTCCTCGCCACTACCCTCTCTCCCCAAATTGCTACCCTCCTCTCCTCCTTCCTTCCTTCCCTTCTCCTCCCTCCTGCCTCCCTCTTCCCTTCCACCGTTTACTATTCACTCAAGGTGTAGCTTCAGCTCCCCCCTGGACTTCGAGGCTGAGCTGGAGACACCTTGGTTAATTGGCTGGCCATACTTGAGTGACCAGATGGATTATTGGTCCCTCGAGAGCCACGTAGAGCTGAGTGCCCCCTCCACCACAACCTGACCCCTCCTCCTCCTCCTTGACCCCACCTCTTCCCCTCCTCCTCCTCTTCCTCGACTTCACCCCTACCCCTCCTCCTTCTTCTCATCCTCTGTGTCCTCCAGCAACCTCTTACTCCCTCCTCCTCAGCCTCATCTAGACCCCTCCTCCCCCCCAACCTCTGTCATAACCCTCTCATCTTCCTTTCTTTCTTCCTGACCTCAGCACCGACACCACCTCCTCTCACCTCAGCACCAGCACCACCTCCTCTCACCTCAGCACCGACACCCACCTCCTCTCACCTCCTTTCGACACCCACCTCCTCTCACACACCTCAGCACCGACGCCACCTCCTCTCACCTCCAGCACCGACACCACCTCCTCCTCACCTCAAGCACCATGTACCACCTCCTCTCACCTCAGCACCAAGCCTTGCCCCTCCTCTCACCTCCTTTTTGAAAACACCACCTCCACGCCCTTCCTCACCTAACCTCACCCTAGACCAAACACACACACACACACACACACACACACCACACACACACACACACACACACACACACACACACACACACACACACACACACACACACACAGTCACTAACAATTACCTTCCCTCTTGGACAATTATTTTATACCGGACAAAATTTCATGTGAGTGAGATAAAAGTGGACAAAATCCCATCATCACGTGAACCCTCCATATAACGGACTTTTCTTTCCATGTAATCCGTTAGATGGAGGTTTCATGTCTAACGGACCCTCGATATAACGGACTTTCTTATGCATATAGTCCGTTAAATAGAGGTTTCACTGTAAGAAATGAAGTGGACAATATTGCACCTGTGTTAATCTTGGCACTCTTTTAGCCCTAAAACTCTGTTAAGGTTAGGTTAGGTTAGGTTAGGTTAGGTTAGGTTAGGTTAGGTTAGGTTAGGTTAGGTTGGTTGGTTAGGTTAGGTTAGGTTAGGTTAGGTTAGGTTAGGTTGGTTGGTTTAGGTTGCTTGTGGTTAGCCAAGGTTAGGTTAATTTATATGCTAGGAAAGTTCAACTAAGATTGGTACCATCCACCATCAACACCATAACCCATTACCACCATACCCCTACCACCACTATACCCCCACCACCATACCCCCATCACCACCATACTCCCACCACCATACTCCAACCACCATACCCCAACCACCACCACACCCTACCACCCCACCATCCTGTCCCCCCTACCACCATACCACCACCACCATACCCCCACCACCATTCCCCCACCACCACCCTGTTCCCTCACCACCACCACCATACCCCCACCACCACCATACCCCCCACCCCACCCCACACCCCCTACACCACACCCCCACACCCCCACCCCCCACACCCCCTACCACCACACCCCTACCACCACCATACCCCCCACCACCACCCACACACCCCCTACCACCACCATACCCCCACCACAACCACACTTTCCCACACACACCACCACACCCCCACCACCACCTACCACCCACACCCCTACACCATACCCCTCACCACCACCCATACCACCACATACCCCCACCACCACCATACCCCCCACCACCACCATACCCCCCACAACCACCCCCCCCACCCACCACACCCCCACCACCCCCACCACCACACCCCTACCCCTACCACCACACCCCCACCCTCCCCCACCACCACCATACCCCCCACCACCACCATACCCTCCCCACCACCACCATACCCCCCACCACCACCATACCCCCCGACCACCACCATACCCCCACCACCACCATACCCACCACCAGAAGGAAGTACCACAGTCTCGTCATCAGAAAATCAAAGGTATTGTCGGCCATACATCAAGTAGACGACAGAAGAGTAGCCCACATAACTCACCCGAAATTGTAGTCATGGTAAAATATTCCACCTAAAGTGAGAGGTTTGTAGGCGGGAAGTGTCTGGTGGGGGGCAGGGGTGAGGGTGGTTGGGGAGTCGGGGTGGACGGGTAGAATTACAATATCACTGGAAATTGTCCTCGCTTGGTACGTTATGTCTAGGGAAAAAAATTTGAATGTTTAGGGAAAAAATCAAATATCCCCGAATATTGTTATCTTTTTGTACGTTATGTCTAGAGGAGAAATGTGAATGTTTAGGGGAAAAAATTAAATATCCCCGAAAATTTTCCTCCCTTGGAATATAAGTTTAGGGAAAAATGTAATATATGGTGGGGGAAATAAATTATCACTGGAAATTGTCCTGGTTTGGTACATTAAGCTTGTAAGGAAAATTGCACCATTTACTAAAGAGGAAAGATTAACGTAAGAGTATTGAACAGGAAAATATACAGGGAATGTCTTTCAAAAATGGCGTCAAAATTACACCAAGACTGTACCTACCTAGTTTAAGAACAAAATTAATATACGGGACACGGAACAGATGAGTCTTTATTGAGTTTAAGTATTTTTTACGTTACGTATGACAACCACAAGTAACAGATGACGTAAATGACTTCAAGTAGCCTTTGTGTTACGTATGACAGCCACAAGTAACACGTAACAGATGGCGTAAATTACTTCAAGTAGCCTTCGTGTTACAGATGACAGCCACAACTAACAACAACTGACATTTATTGTTACTTACGACAACCGCAAGTAACAAATGACTCGTAAATAACTTCATGTAGCCTTTATCTTACTTTATGTTACGTATGACAGTCACAAGTAACAAAATGACTCGTAAATAAGATCAAGTAGCATTTATTATTACGTAGGACAACCGCAAGTAACAAATGACTCGTAAATAACTTCAAGTAGCATTTATCTTACTCTATGTTACGTATAACAGTCACAAGTAACAAATGACTCGTAAATAACTTCAAGTAGCCTTTATCTTACTCTATGTTACGTATGACAGTCACAAGTAACAAATGACTCGTAAATAACTTCAAGTAGCCTTTATCTTACTTTATGTTGCGTATGACAGTCACAAGTAACAAATGACTCATTAAATAAGATCAAGTAGCATATATTGTTACGCACGAGTACCACAAGTAACACGGAAATATAATGTTAGTCTTGTATTACGGTTACCAGTGAGGTAAACTGAGAGCACTTCACGTCAGTGTTCACAAATTTCATTCAATGGCGTCATCAACATTTTCATAGCCGGGTTATTGCGGTGGGTAGTGGTGGTTGGTGTGGTGGTTGATTGGTGAGGGTAGTAGTGATGGTTGGTGTGGTGGTGGTTGGTTGATGGTGGTTGATGGTAGTGGTGGTAGTGGCAGCCAGCCTCCCGTGTTACTGCTCTCTCTTGCACCATAAGTTGAACTGTCCACGATAATCCTTTTGTGTGTATGTGTATGTATGTGTGTATGTATGTATATATGTGTGTATGTATGTATGTATGTATGTATGTATGTAAAAAATCAAAATATTCATCTAACATTTCCGTTCACATTCCAAAATTACTTTATTCACTTTAATTTCCATTCACTGGATATAAACAGCGGAATGATTTTTTATTTTATTTTACCTTTGAAAATTAAAACGTTTGAAGAATTGGTTGAATAAATATGAACTAGCAATGGGAGTATCTATTTGGAATTTAACCCTTTTAGTACGATGGTTAAAACTATAACCTTTTGAGGACGATGGTTAAAACTATAACCCTTTGAGGACGATGGTTTAAATAATAACCCTTTGAGGACGATGGTTAAAACTATAACCCTTTGAGGACGATGGTTAAAACTATAATCCTTTGAGGACGATGGTTTAAATAATAACCCTTTGAGGACGATGGTTAAAATAATAACCTTTGAGGACGATGGTTTAAATAATAACCCTTTGAGGACGATGGTTAAAACTATAACCCTTTGAGGACGATGGTTAAAACTATAACCCTTTGAGTACGATGGTTAAAACTATAACCCTTTGAGGACGATGGTTTAAATAATAACCCTTTGAGGACGATGGTTAAAACTATAACCCTTTGAGTACGATGGTTAAAACTATAACCCTTTGAGGACGATGGTTAAAACTATAACCCTTTGAGGACGATGGTTTAAAATAATAACTCCCTTTGAGGACGATGGTTAAAACTATAACCCTTTTTTGAGGACGATGGTTAAAACTATAACCCTTGAGTACGATGGTTAAAACTATAACCCTTGAGGACGATGGTTTAAATAATAACCCTTTGAGGACGATGGTTAAACTATAACTTTGAGTACGATGGTTAAAACTATAACCCTTTTGAGGACGATGGTTTAAATAATAACCCCTTTATACGATGGTTAAAACTATAACCCTTACGAGGACGATGGTTAAAACTATAACCCTTTGGTACGATGGTTAAAACATAACCCTTTGAGGACGATGGTTTAAATTATAAAACCATAACCCTTGAGACGATGGTTAAAACTATAACCCTTTGAGGACGATGGTTAAACTATAACCCTTTGAGGACGATGGTTTAAATAATAACCCTTTGAGGACGATGGTTAAAACTATAACCCTTTGAGGTACGATGGTTAAAACTATAACCCTTTGAGGACGATGGTTTAAATAATAACCCTTTGAGGACGATGGTTAAAACTATAACCCTTTGAGTACGATGGTTAAAACTATAACCCTTTGAGGACGATGGTTTAAATAATAACCCTTTGAGGACTATGGTTAAAACTATAACCCTTTGAGGACGATGGTTAAAACTATAACCCTTTGAGGACGATGGTTTAAATAATAACCCTTTGAGGACGATGGTTAAACTATAACCCTTTGAGGACGATGGTTTAAATAATAACCCTTTGAGGACGATGGTTAAAATAATAACCTTTGAGGACAATGGTTTAGGCTATAACCATTTGAGGACGATGATATAAGGTGTAATCCTCAAAGGGTTTAACCATCGTCCTTGAAATGGCCAAAACACACAGTTAACACTGATAAACACAGGTAAAACACACAAGTAATCACACGGGTAAACACAGGTAAACACACAAGCAAGCACAGGTAAAACACACAAGTAATCACATGGGTAAACACAGGTAAACACACAAGCAAACACAGGTAAAACACAGGTAAAACGCACAGGTAATATCACACTTATCTTTCTTATCTCTCTCTCTCTCTCTCTCTCTCTCCCTTCCCCAACGTGTAACTCAGGAGGTTCTATATAGACAAGATTATAACTGTAGTGTTTTTTGGCGCCGCGGTTGATAATACTAAATCTTTTCCTCACCATAAAGTAAAGTGTTCATTGTTTACACTGTCTAGACCTAAGTGGTGGTTAATGGAGCCCATCCACACTACCCACACCACCACCCACACTACCCACATCACCCCTGCCATCCACTACCCACCACATCACACCCACCACCATCACCCATACCACCCAGGCTATGTTTGTTTATCATTGACCTGCACGGTACACTACGTCACCTCTGTTTATTCCTCACTCATACTCTCACTTATACTCTCACTCATACCCCTCACTCACCCCTCACTCAACACCGTCACTCACACCGTCACCTCACTCCCCCTCTCTCCTCACTCACCCCTCCTCCTCCTCACCCTCACCGCACCCTCACTCACCCCTCCTCCTCTGCACCCCTCACTCACCTCCTCACCCTCAGACTCAGACAGACAGCCAAATAAAACTCTTAAATCGACGGTCATGAATTTTAACGTCTTGAAAAGGGAAGTTGAAGTTTAAGTGGTTGGTGAGGGCTGGCTGGTGGTGAGGGCTAGTGGTGAGGTCTAGTGATGAGGGCTGGTTGATGTAGTGATGATGGTTGGGACGCAGTTGTAGTTAATGTCATTTGGGCAACACATGACCCCAACCCTCTCACACGGTCTTCTGTGTACCTTCAGGAGTAAAAGTTCCATTGTTTATAGATCCAAGATCCTCCTGCCTCCAGCCTCCCTCCTCCAGATCCCTCCTGCCTCCCCTCCAGATCCTTCCTCCACTCCCTCCAGATCCTTCCTCCCTTCTCCAGATCCTCCTCCACTCCTCCCAGATCCCTCCTCCACTTCTCCCTCCAATGATCGTCTCTCTTCCCCCTACCCCTTCCACCCTCCTCCACTTCTCCTGACACCCTCACCCGACCCCTCTTCACTTTACCCGACACTTCCCCGACCTCTCCTCCACTTCCCCGCCACTCCCACTGACCCCCTCCTCCCGACTTCTCCTCCACCCCCCAACCCGACCTCTTGTTGAAAGTGCCGGTGTGTCTTCAAGCCCTATCGACTCATTCGCTTCAGTAGGTTAGCAGTGATGTAATTTGAGGAGCGTCTCTGTTTGTGTTTTCTGGGTTGTTATGTCATGTTGTTGGGCCTTGACGTGGTTGTCGTTGTTTCGTGTAGTGTAACGATAGTACTGGTGTAAGAATATGTAGGGTTTAGGTTAGGTTAGGTTAGGTTAGGTTAGGTTAGGTTGGATTGGCTTAGTTTTGGATGAGTTGGGTTACGTTACGTTAGGTAAGTTAAGATAAGTAAGATAAGGTTTGTCTAGGTAAGGGTGAGTTTGGTTAGGTTACGTTAGGCTGGTCATGTGTGATGTTTGACTTACAGCTAACGTGGTTTCCCCAGTGCACTACCCAGATTAAAGTCTTCCTTCATGGTTCAGCGTGGTTGAGGAAGCCAGAATATTATGCATGTCCGCCATCACCCGCCAGAGTTGACGCAAGAATAACAAGAGTGAGGCAGTGAACTCTATTCTCAAAAGGTTCCGACGTTCAATAATTTTTTCTCTCGTAACTGAGGTGCAAGAGGGCGACGTATCTAGTTAGGTTGGATCCTCACTACAATTTGGGCTCCATTTTGAAAAGCTAATTCCTAGTCGTAGCTTAAGTGAGTCATTCAGATGCGTGGGCACATCTCCGCTTAAAGGGAAAAATTAATGTGAAAGCTTGGTGAGTCTGCCAGAGAAAAGGTGGAAGTGAACCTTTCTTGACCTTATGTTCGTTCACTGATGCAGCAGACAAAAAGAAGCAGGGTGGCGTGGTGGTGGTGCCGTTGGTGGTGTGGTGGTGCAGGCAGTGTGTGGTAATAGTGTTTGTGTGGTAGAGGTGGCGGTGTTGGTGTGTGGTACTGATGGTGTGTCATGGTGTGTGGTGGTGGTGTAGTCCTAGTCTGTGGTGATGTAGTGATAATGTGTGGTGATGGTGATGATGTAGACGGCGTGGCGTGGTGGTGATGGTGTTAGTTTAGGCGGCACGGTGGTGGTGGTGGTGGTGGCGGCGGTGGCGGCGGCGGTGGCAGCGGAGTGGGTAAAGATGGATAGCAGTTCGACGGGCAAGGCAAGTGTGTTATCCCCTGCCACCCGGCCTGCTAGATGGATGGCAGGAATCCATATCTAGACAAAGTGAACCATTCTCCAGGTGGCCTCTGTCTGTGTGTGTGTGTGTGTGTGTGTGTGTTCCAACCCACTCACCCACACTCACTTAACACATCCCATTAGGTGTTCTGCAGCCTCTGTGTTCCCTCATGGGTTCGTTCTTCCTCTTATGGGTTTTTGAAGACCCCAGGTTGAAATAGAGCAGAGATTACCCCCTCCTCCCCCTCCCCATTATTACCTCACCTTCGGGTTAAAGTGCAGCTGGTTCTTGTGGGATGACCATGTGTAGTTTATTCACCAATTATCATTAAATGTTTTGGTTTACGTTTTCTACTCATAAATGGACACACACACACACACACACACACACACACACACACACACACACACACACACACACACACACACACACACACACACACACACATACAGACAGACACACACACACACACATACACACACACACACACACACACACATGCAGACACAGACACACAGACACACACACACACACACACACACACACACACACACACACACGAATTATGTGCATGTAGAATTCAACATAATCTTTTATTTACTGAACGATTATTTATTCGTCATCTTCTTATCTCTTACAGAACTGTGAGAACCTACACTCGTGCCTCGGTGGAGACAGGTAAGGCATAGTTTACTTCACATTTGTCTATTTTACCTGTAGTTTAGACACCCTAGCTTATTCACCCGAATATTAACCACCCTAATGCTAACCTAACCTAATGCTAAACTAACGTAACCATAAATCTACCCCTCCTCCCCTTGGAATTGTTAGGGTGGTTGATCGTCAGGTGAAATAAACTGTTAAGTGTCTAATCTTTAAGTTATTCCTATCACAGTGTACAAAAGCTTCCATGTGTTGACAAAGAACCTTCGCGTGTTCTATAAACCTAATACACTGTCTCGATACCATGCCGTCCATACCTGCTCTTACACCCTTCTGTTGTCCCCAGTGAGCACTAGAGACCCCTCCTCCTCCTCCTCCTCCCACTGCCCTGACCCACTACCACAGACCTCCTCCACACCACATTGCCTCATGACACTACCAGGGACCCTCACACTGCCCTGTACCACCTCCAGGGATCCTCACACTACCTCGCACCACCTCCAGAGACCTACCTAACCCCCCGCCCCGTCCTTGTCAGTAGTGGTGGGCCTCCCCGTGACGGGTTGTCTCCAGTGGGAGGGATTTACCTGCACGCCGCTGTCACCGGCGCCACACGACATCTCAATCACACATTTCTCACACGGGAAAAGACGGATTTTTAACCGCGTCCGCCCCCTCTTCTCCCTTCCTTACCATCTCCTCCCCCATCCCCCTCTCTCTTTCATACCTCACTCTCTGCCCTTTCTACCTCACCCCCTTTCCTCTCTCTACCTCATCCTCCCTCTCCCCTTCCTGCCTCACTCTCCTCTGCCTTCCCTCCCTCACCTCCTCTCCCCTTCCTACCTCCCCCTCCCCCCTCACATCTCAACTGCACAATGTAAACACGGGGAAATTCATCTCTCGTATTTTTATTATTATTCTTTATTCCTTCATTTTAATCTTTTTCGGGAGATGATTTTTTTATGTAATGGGGTGAGTTTGAAAGGTTGTTCTCTCAGGTGTTGTGTTGCAGGTGTAGTTCTTTGTCAGGTGCTGTGATGCAGGTGTTGTTCTTCGTCAGGTGCTGTGATGCGGGTGTTGTGCAGGTGTTGTGTGTGTTGTGTGTGTTGTGATGAGTGTTGTGTTGCAGGTGTTGTTCTTCGTCAGGTGCTGTGATGCAGGTGTTGTGTTGCAGGTGTTGTTCTTTCGTCAGGTGCTGTGATGCAGGTGTTGTGTTCAGGTTGTTGTTCTTCGTCAGGTGTGTTGTGATGTGCAGGTGTTGTGTTGCAGGTGTTGTTCTTCGTCAGGTGTTGTGATGCAGGTGTTGTGTTGCAGGTGTTGTTCGTCAGGTGCTGTGATGCAGGTGTTGTGTTCAGGTGTGTCTCACGTCTTACTTGTGTTATAATATGTGTGTCTCAGGTCTTGCCATACATGTTCTTCCCATCATAAGTTATCCCTCTTATGTCTCTGTGTCTGTTATCGTGTTTCTCACTTATTACACACACACACACACACACACACACACACACACACACACACACACACACACACACACACACACACACACACACACACACACACACACACACACACACACACACACACACACACACACACACACACACACACACACACACACACTGTCTCTCCAGCGTTTCGTGTACATAATATCTATCGCACACCTTTATATATGGTCACTTTAACATTTTCTAATCGCGTGAATTTCCATCATTGCATTTTCCCTGTTTGTAATCACAAATTAATCCGTGGTCTACCTTGGGAGCGCGCGACCTCATCAGTAGCAACAAGACACGATAGGTAAACAGTTCACCTTTAGGAGCACTCAAATGTTACGGTTCATCACCTCTCCTAACCTAACCTAACCTAATGCCATGACCTTTGGGTGTTATGTTTTTCTCTCTCTCTCTTGCCAGTCTGAGATTACTGAGCAAATCCCTTCAGCAGCCTCGTCACCTCACTAATCCGGGTAAAGTCACTTGGTGGGAGGCATTACAGGCAGTTGGCTCGCTTCCCACAAGTTGGTTCTTAGTCCTGAGATTATTTCTGAAAGGTGGTGCAGCCCTGAGAGGAGAGAAGTCCTGAGAGGAGAGGTGAAGCATTGAGAGGAGAGAAGCCCTGAGAAGAAAAGCCGCGAGTAGAGATGTGAAGCCCAGAGAGAGGAGAGGTGAAGCCCTGAGAGGAGAGGTGAAGCCCTAAGAAAGAAGAACCCGAAGAGGAGAGAAGCAGCCAACCGTAAACCTAACCTAACCACCACTTCCACCACCCCCAACCCAACTCAACCACCATGAACAAGCAACCCTTTGAGGACGGGCAAACGATGCTGTCCTGCCAGTTACTGAGATTTTATTTTTTATTTTTCTTAATTGAGTCGAGGAGGTTGGTGGCCAGTCGGTGGTAAAGACAGCCGTTGTTCCTGGACCTTGGTGATAGGAGCGTCGACCTTACCGCGGTACACGTGTCTTAATGCGGATGATAGGAGCGTCGACCTTACCGCGGTACACGTGTCTTGATGCGGATGATAGGAGCGTCGACCTTACCGCGGTACACGTGTCTTGATGCGGATGATGGGAGCGTCGACCTTACCGCGGTACACGTGTCTTACTGCGGATGATAGGAGCGTCGACCTTACCGCGGTACACGTGTCTTAACTGCGGATGTCCCAAAGTTTATTTTTATTATATGGCAAAGTGGGATTGGGATATTTTGCCCTGGTGAGATTATTTTTTTTAGTTGGTTTTTTTATATCGGAATTTCTCTCTCTCTTATTTCTGTCTCATCTTAGTTTTCTTATCTCTCTCACTCTCTCTCTCTCTCTCTCTCTCTCTCTCTCTCTCTCTCTCTCTCAAGGAACTCAGTAATTGGGGGACTCAGTAAAGAAATAACTAACAAAGCTTTTTTATTGCTTTAACTCGTTATGTCAGTCACTCAATAAAACGCTTTAGAGAGTCACAGTAAGGATGTGTCCTATAGAGAGATGTCTTATGGTAGAGATGTGTCTTATGGTAGAGATGTGTGTCTTATAGTAGGGATGTGTCTTATGGTAGGGATGTGTCTTATGGTAGAGATGTGTCTTATGATAGGATGTGTCTTATTGTAGAGATGTGTCTTATGGTAGGGATGTGTCTTATGGTAGGGATGTGTGTCTTATAGTAGGGATGTGTCTTATGGTAGGATGTGTCTTATGGTAGGGATGTGTCTTATGGTAGGGATGTGTCTTATGGTAGAGATGTGTCTTATGGTAGGGATGTGTCTTATGGTAGGGATGTGTCTTATAGTAGGGATGTGTCTTATGGTAGGGATGTGTCTTATGGTAGAAGTGTGTCTTATGGTAGGGATGTGTCTTATGGTAGGGATGTGTCTTCTGGTAGGGATGTGTCTTTTTGTAGAGATGTGTCTTATGGTAGAAATGTGTCCTATTGTAGAGATGTGTCTTATGGTAGAAATGTGTCTGGTACGGATGTCTTATGGTAGGGATGTGTCTTATGGTAGGAATGTGTCTTATGGTAGAGATGTGTCTTATTGTAGAGATGTGTCTGGTAAGGATGTTTCTTAAGGTGAGATGCGTCTTAATAGAGATGTGTCCCATGGTAGAGATGTGTTGTGTTGAATTTAGAAAAGTCCGAGTAAGAGTGATCTGTGTGGCAAACGTGATTAATGACTTGAGACATTCTCTTTTACGTGAGACCATTAACCACGAGACAACATTAACCAGGAGAGATACCCTAGTAAACAAGATACCATTAACCGCAAGACACCATTAACCACAAGACACCATTAACTACAAGACACCATTAACCACATGACATCATTAACCCCAAGACACCATTAACCCCAAGACACCATTAACCCCAAGACACCTTTAACCACAAGAAATCATTAACCACAAGACATCATTAACTACAAGACACCATTAACTACAAGACACCTTTAATCACAATACACCATTAACCGCAAGACACCATTAACCACAAGACATCATTAACCACAAGACACCATTAACTACAAGACACCATTAACCACAAGACACCATTAACTACAAGACACCATTAACCACAAGACACTAACAAAACACCTTTAACCACAAGACATCATTAACCACAAGACACTATTAACTACAAGACACCATTAACCACATGACATCATTAACCACAAGACACCATTTAACTACAAGACACCATTAACCACATGACATCACAAGACACATTAACCACAAGACACCATTTTAACCACAAGACACCATTCATTACACCATTAACAAGACACCATTATTACAGGACACCTACAAGACACCATTAACAGGACACCATTAACCTCAAGACATCATTAACCCCAAGACACCATTAACCACAAGACACCATTAACCACATGACATCATTAACCCCAAGACACCATTAACCACAAGACACCATTAACCCCAAGACATCATTAACCACAAGACACCATTAACCCAAGACACCATTAGCCACAAGAGACCATTAACCACAAGACACCATTAACCACAAGACACCATTAACCACAAGACACCATTAACCACAAGACACCATTAACCACAAGAGACCATTAACCACAAGACACCATTAACCACAAGACACCATTAACCACAAGAGACCATTAATCACAATACACCATTAACCACAAGAGGTACCCCCGCAGTAAACACGCCAGCGCCATCAACAAGCGACTGTGCCCCCCTACACGAGGTAAACAACACCTTCGCTTCAGCTCGACTCTGCTCACCCCGACTAAATTAATGATTGCCGTAAAGCTCTGAGCAGCCAATCCAGTAAGTGGGCGGCAACCAGAAACCTTAAAACTAATGGCGCTGGGGAGAGGAACACACACACACACACACACACACACACACACACACACACATACACTAACAACAAAACAAATCCTCCCTCCCTCCCTTCCTCCCTTTTTTCTATCTCTTCTTTTCTTCCACCTCCCCCACTTCCCTTCCTTCCTTCCATCATCCTTCCTTACTTGCTCCAACACTACCACAAGAGGTACCCCCGCAGTAAACACGCCAGCGCCATCAACAAGCGACTGTGCCCCCCTACACGAAGTAAACAACAGCTTCGCTTCAGCTCGACTCTGCTCACCCCGACTAAATTAATGATTGCCGTAAAGCTCTGAGCAGCCAATCCAGTAAGTGGGCGGCAACCAGAAACCTTAAAACTAATGGCGCTGGGGAGAGGAATACACACACACACACACACACACACACACACACACACACACACATACACTAACAACAAAACAAATCCTCCCTCCCTTCCTCCCTTTTTTTCTATCTCTTCTTTTCTTCCTCTCCCCCACTTCCCTTCCTTCTTTCCATCATCCTTCCTTACTTGCTCCAACACTACCTCTTCTTTCCTTTCTTCCTTCCTTTCTCCTTCCTTCCTTCCTTTCTCTCCTTCCTTCCTTCCTTTCTCTCCTTCCTTCATTTCTCTCCTTCCTTCCTTCCTTCCTTCCTTCCTTCCTTCCTTCCTTCACACCGTCCTTCCATCCTTCCTTCCTTTCTCTCCTTCCTTCCTTCCTTCCTTCCTTCCTTCCTTCCTTCCTTCCTTCCTTCACACCGTCCTTCCATCCTTCCTTCCTTCCCGTCACTACACATCTTCATGGAAACTAAATCACTGTTCAGATGACCAATTTAGCTGGTAATTTCCTTAGTTAAATTAACTTTGCACTGCCTCAACGTTGTCGGGGTTGGTGCCGCTATTTCATGCCTGCCCGACCTCTCCCATGAATATAATTTGCATGAGAAGTGAAATTTTGCCACGAGTTTGACCGGTTATTGACGACCTGCTAGTGACGACTGGCTAGTGATGACTTGCTAGTGATGACCTGTTAGTGATGACTTGCCCGTGATGACCTGTTAATGACCTGTTAGTGATGACCTTTCATTAATGTCTTGCTAGTTACAACCAGTAGATGAAGATGGTGGTGATTCTCCTCTCTCTCTCTCTCTCTCTCTCTCTCTCTCTCTCTCTCTCTCTCTCTCTCCCTCTCTCTCACACACACACACACACACACACCACTACGTCGCTGATAGAACTGTAGTAATGGTGAAATTGGATTGTGTATCTCTGAGGTGCGTTACCAATTGAGGACAAGGTGGATATAGTGTATTGCAGCCTGAATCTTTGTTTTTAATGGTGAAGGAGCACAAACAGCCGTCACTACCTGGTGCTTGTCTTCAACTCACTAACACACCTGTGGAAACTTGTGATAAACGAACGTACGCCCGCCTTCTGCCTGCGGTGGCGCTCCTCCCCGTTCCTCTCGGCACCTCCCCGCTCCTCTCGGCACCTCCCCGCTCCTCTCCGGCCCTCATCGACCCTCTCAGCACCTTCCCGCTTCAGTGAACATCCCCCATCCTTCTCATTACCTCTCAGCACCTCCCCCCCTACCTTATCTATGAACACCTACCTCCCCATCCTTCTCTGCCCCTCTCACTTCCTCCTACCTTGTATCTATGAACACCTACCTCCCCATCCTTCTCTGCCCTCTCAGCACCTCCCCCTACATATCTATGAACATCTACCTCCCATCCTTCTCCTGCCCTCCTTTTACCTCCCCCTACCTTATCTATGAACTACCACTCCCCATCCTTCTCTGCCTCTCAGCACCTCCCCCCACCTTATCTGCCAGACACCTACCTCCCCATCATGTCTGCCCCTCTCAGCACCTCCCCCCCTACCTTATCTATGAACACCTACCTCCCCATCCTTCTCTGCCCCTCTCAGCACCTCCCCGCCGCTCCTCCCTGCATCTTGATCTTACCATTCGGATCATTACCAAGGTTTATGGTGCCGCTGTGAGGTGTGGACACGCTTCATTATGTTCCCAGGTGTACACAAACAGGTGTTGTCCTGTTGGGTAACTCAGGTAAGGTGTCCCAATTGTCTTCTGAGCTGTCCCAATTTACTCTTATCATGTCCCAATTTACTCTAAGCTATCCCATTTATGTTATCCCAGTTGTACCTCTAAACTATCCCATCTTTCCTGTAGGCTATCCCAGTTTACTTGTGGAAGGTACTGGCCATTCACTTTCTCCCGCCCCCGTTCCCCGTCCTTTGTCCCGAGTCCCTCTTCCCCCTTCCCCCTTCCCTCCCTCCTCCCTTAATACACTGACGCCGCCGGGGGATAGGTCTTGGTACAGTGACAGTGTGGCATTGATGAGTATTCGTTAGCGTTGGGTTCGTTGGTGTTGGGTTCGTTGGTGTTGGGTTCGTTGTTGTTGGGTTCGTTGGTGTTGGGTTCGTTGGTGTTGGGTTCGTTGGTGTTGGGTTCGTTAGTGTTGGGTTCGTTGTTGTTGTATTCGTTGGTGTTGGGTTCGTTGGTGTTGGGTTCGTTGTTGTTGGGTTCGTTGGTGTATATTCGTTAGTGTTGGGTTCGTTGTTGTTAGGTTCGTTAGAGTGTTGGGTTCGTTATTCATTGTATTCGTTGGTGTTAGGTTCGTTGGTGTTAAGGTTCGTTGATGATAGGTTCACCCGTATCATCATCCCAAACTTCCCCTCCTCTCTCAGCATCTCTCTGCCTCTCGGTACGTCACCACTCCTCTCAACACCTCCACCGCTCCTCTCAGCACCTCACCGCTCCTCAGCACCTCAGCCCCTCTCAGCACCTCCCCGCTCTCTCAGCACCTCCCCCGCCCCTCTCAGCACCTCCCTCCCTTCTATTTTGCCACCGCTCCTCCAGCCTCCCGCCCCTCTCAGCACCTCCCGCCCCTCCTCAGCACCTCCCCACCCTTCTCAATTTTCTGCTCCTCTCAGCATCTCTCTGCCCCTCTCAGTACGTCACCACTCCTCTCAGCACCTCACCGCTCCTCTCAACACCTCACCGCTCCTCTCAGCACTTCACCGCTCCTGTCAGCACCTCCCCGCCCCTCTCAGCACCTCCCCATCACTAATCACACCACCACAGACACCTCCTAGCCGATAGTCAAGGAACATCCACACCAACAACTTCCATCGCTGTTTGAGGTTGGGTTGAGATGAGGTGGAGTGGGCTGAGGTGAGGTTAGGGTGAAGTGAGTTGAGGTTGGGGTGAGGTGGGGTGAGGTGAGGTGGGGTACATGCTGGCTCCCGACCTCTCTCGTTACTCTGATGGGTGTTGTTGGGAAGCCCTGTTGTGGTGGTGGTGGTGGTGGTTGTTGTAAGCACGTGATATTGTGGCTTCTGAACCTATTTATCGTGTCTCTGTGACTTGTTATTGGCTTAGTGGCAGTGCATCGAGAGAGAGAGAGAGAGAGAGAGAGAGAGAGATGCGCACTGGATAGAAATGTCTCTCTCTCTCTCTCTCTCTCTCTCGTCAGTTAACGCTTCATTCACCCCCTCAGCTGCTGTGTTTTAAATAATATTGATATATCCATTTTTATGACAACAATACGTCCTTGTTAATATCAATATGTGCTTTGTTACGAGGCGCGGAAGGCAGTGTCAGAGCGTAATTTGCATACGTTATGATAAATATAACTACAATTGTAACTACCAATTATATATTGTTCACGTGTAATGCAGTTAATTTAAGAGTGTGTAATTTGCATACGTTACATAAAATACAGTGAGAGATAATAATGGGTCAGGTGTGTAATGTATGTAATGAATTGTTACAGCAAGAGTGAGTTAATTTTTTCCGTGTGATAAGTGTTGAAAGGTGGAGGTTGTTGTGTTAAGTACTATCAGAAGTTTGTGTGAGAGAGAGAGAGAGAGAGAGTCTAAGGTCAGCATCATGCCTGTCTACACATACACACAAAGCAACACGAAAATACACACACACACACACACACACACACACACACACACACACACACCAATAAAAATGTTTCTATTCTGGTCTCAGTTCACATTTAAAGAAGGTTCACCTTTAAAAAAAAAAACACTAGCCAAGACTTACGCTCAGTCGCCCAGCTTAAAGGTACACAGCTTACTGCTTAAAACTTTCTCTCAAACTACACAGCCAGCTTGAAACTTTGGGGTTCACATCTCTGCCTACCTGTATTGTACCTGTATTTTGTTGTTTCTGATATACGTGTTTGTTTTTGTACCGGGGGGGGGGACTAGGAGAGAGAGAGAGAGAAGATTGGGGAAGCAAATGAAGGGAAAGTAGAAATAGGATAGATAGACAGAGAGAGAAATGGACAGAGAGACAGAGAGAAATAACATCAGGGGCTTGTGTTACTACATGCCGGGGTGACAGGACAGTCCCCACCTCACACACCTTACTGCCCAGGTGCGCCAAGAGGCCAAGTTCAGGTGTGGTGCAGCGGTTTACCTAAGATCAGTGTTGGTATTTTTTTGTAAGGTGTAAACCATTGATAAGTTTACCATTAGTTGACGTATGAATAACCAGGTAAACCAACAGGTGTAGTTTACTCGCTAATTAGACTTATGTGATGTTTAAATAGGTAGTTGTTGATCTGTAAACTGAAGGCTTAGTTTACCTGTGATTGGTTAGGTGTAAACCATTAACTGGGTTTAAGAATGCTTAGGTGTACCATTAGTAAGGTTTTACAGCAGTCTTGGTCAGGTTTAATAGCAGTCAGACATAGCTATTGGTGGTAAGGTTTAACAAGCTGCTTTACCAATATTTCTTTGTGCCATTGACCAGGTAGAGCGTTAGTGAGCTGAACTACTGGAGTTACCTGTAATGAGCTAGTCTTAAGGTGTGCAGTGAGTTTCATGCTACCTTTATACTCATAATGGCGTCTTGAGTACCACTTGAGTTAAGATTATTCGAGTTTTATTATATTTATCGTACTAGTGGCTATGATTTTTCTATAATTTATTTTAATACGAAGGATTTTTTTATCGTGTTTATGAAATTTGATATTATTTAATTTATAGTATGACTGTATGAATCAAATTTAGGGGTAATTTTATACATTTAACTTTCCAACACCTGTATGGCCTTTTCCTTCTCTTCATTATGACTGGAAGCATACATGTAAGAGACACACACACACACACACACACACACACACACACACACACACACATTGATAGTAGCAATATATATATCCTCCCTCGGCGGTGTTTACAGGGCAGAACCTTCGTGTTGGTAAGCCATTAAAGGTAGGGATAGGGGGTGAGTTTGACCTAACCTAACCTAACCTAGAGCGGAGGGGGGGGGGGCGACCTGGGTAATTAGGTAGACTAGGTTAAGTTATATAAGGTTAGGGGTCGATATGACCTTTGGATGATGACCTTGTTTAACTTTTCTTCGTTGACCTGACCTCTTAACTAGTCAGGTCACATAACACACCTTGACCTGACCTGACGTCTGTGGCCGCAGACCTGTTCATCTTAACCTTTTATGATTTATGTTATCCGCAAGATCTTTATGTCTGCTACAGTGCCATTAGGGAGAGAGAGTACGATGAACAGCGACGTATGTGAATTCCTCTTGATATTATTATACGATTTAACGATACGACATTACCTCATACAACGACCTCACATTACCTCATACAACGACCTCACATTACCTCATACAACGACCTCACATTACCTCATACAACGACCTCACATCACCTCATACAACGACCTCACATTACCTCATACAATGACCTCACATTACCTCATACAACGACTTCACATTACCTCATACAACGACTTCACATTACCTCATACAACGACCTCACATTACCTCATACAACGACCTCACATTACCTCATACAACGACCTCACATCACCTCATACAACGACCTCACATCACCTCATACAACGACCTCACATTACCTCATACAACGACCTCACATTACCTCATACAACGACCTCACATCACCTCCTTGTAACGACCTCATTACCTCATACCAACGACTCCATTACCTCTTTCTTGACTCACATTACCTCATCTAACGACCTCAAACTACCTCATACAACGACTTCACATTACCTCCTTTAACGACCTCCACATTACCTCCTTTAACGTATCACATTACTCATACAAGCAGCCTCCACGACTTCCACCTCCATTCACACTACCTCCTTCCACAACGACCTCACATTACCTCCGCTAATGACACTCACATTACCTCGCTACAACGACCTCTACATTACCTCATACAACGACCTCACATTACCTCATACAACGACCTCACATCACCTCATACAACGACCTCACATCACCTCATACAACGACCTCACATTACCTCATACAACAACCTCATAAGACATATACTTCTCTATAATCAGGTGAGGGTCTTTACCTGTGGAGAAGGTGAGGTAACCAGGTGATGTTGGCAATTAATTGGAGAGAGATACCTGGCGGTGTCGTTAGTGGTGGTGGTGTGGGGAGGGAGTCGTGGAATGGAGGGGTCCTTGGCCCGATGGACTCTCTCTGTCTCTCTCTCTCTCTCTCTCACTCTCACTCTCTTACCACCTCACCTTTATAGTGTCTCTTACTACTACCTCTTCTTCTTCTTCTCCTCCCTCTCTCTTCCTTCTCCCCCCCCCCTCCCCCCCCCTACACACACGCTAGCTAATGTGGTGAAGGTGGTGGCGGGAAAAGCTACAGTACTTCTTCACGGTCATAATCAGCTGAGAGAGTGTGGTGGCGGTAGTGGTTGTTGTTGTTGGTTTTACTGCTGCGAGGGGGATTGTGGTAGTTATGGTAGTGGTGGTGGTTAAGACCTGCTAGGAGTGTGGTAGTTGTGGTTGTGGTGAGTTAGAGGAATTGTGGTTGTTTGCAGAAAGAGTATATTTTGATACTGGTGATAATAATGTTTGTTGTTTTTTATTATTGTTATTATTATTATATTTTCTTAATTTAATGTAATAATAATCAATATAAAAGTTATGATAGTAATAATAAGAAGGAAACTATATTTTGTTTACTCCGTATTAAGCCAGAGCTCAAGACAACTACCCAGGCTCTCTTAAAAGTTTTGGTACTTTCATAAAACTAAAGTGGAAAGTAACACGCCAGAGAGAGAGAGGAAAAGAGAGAGAAGGAAGGGATGATTAGAGAGAGTGGGAGAGAAGGAATGAGTAGAGAGAGAGAGAGAGAGAGGTCCAGGTGTATATCGATTATCAACCTGTAATAAGTAGTGACGGGCCAGAATATTTACAACCTTATCGTCAACATCATTATAGAAGAACCAGGTGTAGTAAATTATGACTGCTTACACCCTAATGACCTCTCGTTCACCCTGAGGTCACGCGAGGTAGCTGGGACACACACACCCCAACCTCGTGATAGCAGGTTAGGTTAGGTTAGGTTAGAGAGTTTAACTGAAGATCACCACAGGGTATTAATTCTTTATATACCTCTGCTGCACCCACTCCTACTGCCTCGTCTGCGGTGTTGTTACTCTTGGTGATGAAATGGATCATAATAGTCATTTTACGTTTAGTGGTGTTGATGTTGAGTTATTTATAAAAAGTTCGGTGAGTGAGCTTCAGTAAGTTAGGTTAGGTGATGGTTTATTGGTTAGGTAAAGGTAAGGTAAGGTAGGGTAAGTGATAGTTTATATATTAGTTCGTCAAGTTCAGCGAGTGAGTTTCTCCAGGATAATGACGGCAGATGGCAGATAATGACGGCAGATGGCAGAAAGGGGACGGCAGATGGTTGGCTTATAAAAGTCTCAGAGACGAGCTTGATGAGACGGGGCCGCCTGAGGAAGTGATCATCCTAGTGTCTTCGCGATATTTGCTCTCTCTCTCTCTCTCGTCTATAGATTTTTCTCTATAATTTCTAGTTTCTCTCTCATCCATCACACACACACACATGTGCAGAGTGCAGAGGTCTTATTGCAACTATATCTTGCGCTAGTCAGGCCGCACCTCGATTATGCGGTTCAGTTCTGGTGCCCTTATTATAGAATGGATATAAATTCACTAGAGTCGGTGCAGCGAAGAATGACGAAAATGATTCCGGGACTTAGAAACCTTCCATATCAGGATAGGTTAAAGAAACAAACTTGCATTCCTAGAAGAAAGGGTAAGAAATTGCGGGGAGATATGATAGAAGTATTTAAGTGGGTGAAAGGAATCAATAAAGGGGATATAGATAAAGTTCTTATAATATCCGACAGGATGGGACTCGGAGCAACGGATTCAAGTTGGATAAGTTTAGGTTTAGGAGGGAGATAGGAAAGAAACTGGTTCACAAATAGAGGTGGTGGACGAGTGGAACAAGCTTAACAACTTTGTAGTAAGTGCAGGGAACTTTCTGGAAAGTTTCAAAAGGAGGCTAGATAGATTCATGGATGATAGAGAGTGGTAGTAACTCTCGACAGGAGCTGCCACTGGCCAACCGGCCTATTAGACTCCTTATTTTCTATATATATATATATATAATGTAGATCCACAATGAAAACGTGGATAATTTGTCCCGTTAGTTCAGTCCCTTAAATTATTAAATATTAATGTTGTTTTTAAGTATGACTCAACCATTACCAATATATTAATCAAGAATAGCCCAACTTTGAATGTAAATGGAAGTGTTTATTGTATTCCATGTAACAACTGTAATGGAAATTATGTAGGACAGACTGGGAAAGCATTGCAACTCAGAATCAAACAGCACAAGTACAATATCAGAACAGCATCTGAAAGCAGTGAACTGTTCGTTCATGTTAGGAATAATAATCATCCCATGGATTGGGAAAACAGCTTAGAGGTGTACAAATCATCATGTGTCACAGAAAGACTTCTGGTTGAAGCAAGTTTGATTAGGGAATTGAATTATATAAACCTTAGTGATGGTCAGTACAAAACTGATAATATATTGCACAAATTTATTTGTCAGTGGCCCAAGGTTAAAAATGCTTTGAAAGCCTTGGAGTTAGATGTAGGATAGATGATTAGTGGGTCCCATATTTTTGACCTGACTTAACTTGACTAGTCACGTCGCCCTTTCTCTTAAGCTCCTCTGCGTGTGTGGTGGTGTTGGTGTGCGGATTAGTGGATGACACGATTATGACCTGACCTCACGTTTAGTAAGGTCACCCTGTGTACTTAAGTTTCTCCTCGTCCATGTAATTCAGTTGCCTCTGAAGATGTCTTGAATAAAGACGAAAGCTAAGGTTCCCTGTGTGATTTTACCAATATATATATATATATATATATATATATATATATATATATATATATATATATATATATATATATATATATATATATATATATATATATATATATATCTTGGTTGTCATGGTAACGAAAATAACACTAAAGAGGGGGATGGAAGGGCTTCTTACCTTAGCTAATGAAAGTTGTCTGATGTTTTTTCGCTGTTTCATCTAATCTACAAAGTGCACGACGCTGGCCCAGTATCCCCGTAAACCTGTCCTACCTGGGGATTAATTAGAAAATAGTACCCACAGACCCCCCCCCCGGCTTCCCCTAGATACAGTTTCTTCGTTATCTCCGGGGGTTGAGAATGGTCTTCGTTATGTAGATCATGTACAGTCGGCCACAAGAATAAGTATACACCTACTGTTCGTGTTTGAGACAAAATATCTGGTAACACTGTCCTGAACAGAACGGACATGTATGTTTTATTCCTGCTTATAGTTATAAATACATTTGTTGTGAATGTTTTTCTTGTGTTTATATTACTAGTAATATATTGTATCGAATGGTAGTAAACTTGTTGCCGAATGGGATTGCAGTTATCGTACAGCTCCCTACTCCTCCCCCACTTTTTCTCTTACCCTATTGTTTTTTACTAATGTTTGGATTAGTAAAGGAAGGAAGAGGAGTAAATAGGACAGTAAAGAAGGGGAAACAGAAAATAGTTAGAGATAACAGGTAGGGGGAGCTGAGTTTCATCATGCGTCTGGATACGCAGTTTCAACGTTACCAGACCATTATCGGACCTTACAGCTACAGTGTGTACAGGTATACTTCTTCCGGTGGCTGACTGTACTCTACATCATCTCTTTAACCTAACCTAACATATACTATACCTGTACTCTCGCCATTGTTTCTACACTAAGAATGAAAAAAAAACATAAAAACAATATACAAACCATGAATTCAAAACACGAAGCATGGGATGTAAAAATATATATGGCTCAGAGTGAAAAACGACCCACGGGAGAGCTATCAGGTAATTGGGGAGCTAATTAATGTAAGTAACTCAAATTAATAAGACTCCGTCACCTCCAGAAGACTAATAAACAAACTCCAACACGTCAGCTTCGCGTCTACCTTAATTTGCATATAAAACGAACTTGGTGATGGCTTGAAATAGACTTTGCAATGACAGGTTGTGGGTGGTTGATCTCTCTCTCTCTCTCTCTCTCTCTCTCTCTCTCTCTCTCTCAACTCGCTGCTCTTTCAGATGAAGTTAAGAAAGACGTTTTCGCATTACATTAAACTACAAACCAAGGAAGGGGTGTAAGGGAGACATGAGGGGAGGGGTAAGGGAGGAGGAAGGCCAGTAAAAATAGAGGAAGGAATAAGAGGGTAGGGAGGGAGAAGGAGGAGGGTGAAAGAGGGGGGAGGTCAGAGTTAATAATACAATAATGCACAAACTCTTAATAAACTAGTCTTAAGTTAATTACAGAATGTGTCTTCCTGCCTGAAGTTTATCCAATAAAAATAACCCTTTCCTCCTCCTCCCTCCTCTGGTGTCCCGTGTTAGTAGAGGTTAAATAGTACATGTCATATATTTTTTCAGTGTCGGTTTGTGCGTTAGTTAGGTCTTGCTTGTCATTGCTGCAAATACTGTAACGTATTATGGTGTTTAATTTTTTTCTCTCCCTCTCCCTCTCTTTCTCATACACAAGAAAATGCTAAGTTATCGTACTCAAGGGTTAAGATATCCTACTCAAGGGATTAAATTATCGCAGTCAAATGTGTAAAGTTATCGTACTCAAGGGTTTTAAGTTATCGTACTCAAGGGTTTTAAGTTATCGTACTCAAGGGTTTTAAGTTATCGTACTCAAGGGTTTAAAGTTATCGTACTCAAGGGTTTTAAGTTATCGTACTCAAGGGTTTAAAGTTATCGTACTCACGGGCTTAAAGTTATCGTACTCAGGGTTCAGTCATCGTACTCAAATGGTTAAGTCATCGTAATCAAATAGTTAAAAGTTATCGTACTCAAGGGTTTAAAGTTATCGTACTCACGGGCTTAGTTATCGTACTCAGGGTTCAGTCATCGTACTCAAATGGTTAAGTCATCGTAATCAAATAGTTAAAAGTTATCGTACTCAAGGGTTTAAAGTTATCGTACTCACGGGCTTAAAGTTATCGTACTCAGGGTTCAGTCATCGTACTCAAATGGTTAAGTCATCGTAATCAAATAGTTAAAAGTTATCGTACTCAAGGGTTTAAAGTTATCGTACTCACGGGCTTAGTTATCGTACTCAGGGTTCAGTCATCGTACTCAAATGGTTAAGTCATCGTAATCAAATAGTTAAAAGTTATCGTACTTAAGGGTTTTAAATTATCGTACTCAGGGTTAAATCATCGTACTCAAAGGATCAAGTTACTCACAACGTCCCAAAACAAACTCACTGTGTAACAAGGAATGACTCAGGTGAAAAAGACCCGCATCTCACTGTATGGGTGTGACATGTCTCCCCCTCTGGTCACATTACTAACACACTCTCCTCCCTATTGTCCCGTGTCGTTATCTAGACAATGGTGTGGGTAAATGTATAATACTCGGCAAGATTAATTGTTGTCTTGATGTGAGTGTTGAGGAGTTTGTGGTGTGGTGTGGGGTGTGGTGTGGTGTGGTGTGTATGTGTATATGTATGTATGAGTGTGTGTGTGTGTGTATGTGTGTTAAACTACGTCCTACATATGAAATTTTGGCTCGTTTAAAATTAATTCCCCATTTTTATTTTTTGTCACTGTTGATGGGACGTGTCAGGGAGAACATTACCATAATTACGGTTAATGACACCAGTTACAGGTCGTATCCATTAATGAAATACTAGGACAGGTAAATGGATGACCAGCATAGTGTTGAGTTGTAAATGACTGTCGATATCATTGATCTCTCTCTCTCTCTCTCTCTCTCTCTCTCTCTCTCTCTCTCTCTCACCAAGGGAACATTGTTACTATTAAAACGTCACTATTTACTACCCTACGATGTCTTATCACCTTAATGGTTCATTCATTAATTCCACTGAAGAGTTTTATTAATAGTTTATTAAGACGTAGAAAATTACACCTGGAATTGGTCTAGTAATTAGTTACCTACCTGGTGAATTTACTTGTTATTGTTCTTGTTGTTTTTGTTATTTTCTTTGTCTTAATCTTTGTAAATATTATCATTGTTGTTGTTGTTATTATTATTATTATTATTTATCAAAGTGTCCTCGGGTACGTGCTAGTGGTTTCTGATGGTAGGTCTCGAAATGCAGGCTTCGTTCTCGGTCTCGGATGACTTAATGGTCTCTAGACTACGTTACTGGAAGGTGCGTAGCTTCGTACAGTAGAAAAATTCCCCCTTTTGAAAAATTTACACAAGAGAGGAAAATAGAAACGACGGTACTGTTTATAGGTAAATTTATATATTAGGGGAGTTTGCCCTCTTTTGAAACAGAGAAAACGTGAATATAGAAAACGGGGGATCAGGTTAGGTGAGGGTAGGTAGGTTAGGTTAGGTTAGGTGAGGGTAGGTTAGGTTAGGTTAGGTTAGGTGAGGGTAGGTTAGGTTAGGTGTGACGGTGACGATGGTTATATGTGTAAAATTATATATTAAGGAAGTTTGTTGTTGTTTATTAATGATTTATGTGAAGAAGATGAAGTTACGGTCGTGTGAATGTTAGGGAAATATTTCTTTTTACTCTTAATAGTTAGTGAGAGATATAGAAACTGGAGGTAGAAATATATCGTTAAGACATAGATCCGTGATAAAGAAAGACATAAGACATATATATCCAGGTTAAAGACATTAGCTAGTTAACACAGATCTATACACGATAAGGAAAGACATAGAGAGTCGAGACATAGAGCCATGAAAGAGACATAGACATTTGGAAGGTCAAGCTGAAGGAATAGACTGTGGCACAGATAGCAACGTGACGAGTTATTATTACAGTTGTGTATTTTTACCCGAGGGTTTGTGGGTTACAGCTGTTGAGAGAGAGAGAGAGAGAGAGAGAGAGAGAGAGAGAGAGAGAGAGAGAGCATAAATAAGCAAAGACAGAGGTGGAGAGGGAAGGGAAAGAGTGAGTGTGTGAAAGATAGACGAGAGAGGTCAGAACAAGGGAATGAGAAAAATAAAGAAAGAAAGCATGGATAGGTGAAGAGAGAAAGAGAGAGAGAGAGAGAGAGATTACTTCTCGCCGACAGGAAGAGGTAAAAGAAACGAAAAATTTAGTCATATTTCTTGGCCCAGTGAACCCGTGGGAGAATAAGGTTACCTGGAGGAGGAGGAGGAAGACTTATGCACCTGGGTAGTGTGTGTGTGTGTGTGTGTGTGTGTGTGTGTGCGTGCTCCGCGAACCGCACAGTGTGTACGAAGGCTTTTTCAACTCGGAGAAAGAAAGAAATGAAAACGCGATGTTGTATTACAGTTTTATAACTTCAGTAAAAAAATCCCTGAGGTTCTATATGAATATTACCATATACATTAGTAATTAGAAGTACAGTATACGTATATCTGTATATACAGTATGTTACGTATTTTTGTTTGCAGAATCGGTTATTTTGCAAAATGACTTATAAACAGACAACCTAACCTAACCTAACCTAACCAAACAGACAACCTAAACTAACCTCGCCTTATGGTTGAATTAGGTTAGGTTAGGATGGCTCGTGTAGCTTGATACACAGTTAAGTGGTCCTGTTCTCTTCTTTCTTTTTTTTTTACTCTGGACTAAGTGCTGTCCTCACCGATTCCGCAAAAAAAAAGTTACATATATTCAGTAAAGTGAACGTCCTATGATATACAGTAAAGTGAACGCCCTATACAATAAAGTGAACTTCCTATACAGTAAAGTGAACGCCCTATACAATAAAGTGAACGCCCTGTAATATACAGCAAAGTGAACGCCCTTTGTAATAAAGTGAACGCCCTGTAATAAACAGTAAAGTGAACGCCCTGTAATATACAGTAAATTGAACGCCCTATGCAATAAAGTGAACGCTCTGTAATAAACAGTAAAGTGAACGCTCTGTAATAAACAGTAAAGTGAACGCCCTGTAATATTCAGGAAATTGAACGCCCTATGCAATAAAGTGAACGCTCTGTAATAAACAGTAAAGTGAACGCCCTATACAGTAAAGTGAACGCCCTATTCAGTAAAGTGAACGCCCTATACAATAAAGTGAACTCCCCATTGTGCTATCTAATATATCAGGAGTTATGAGGTCATATGGCTACTGTGTAAGAGTAAACGACCGCGGTGTGTACGTGACCAGCACAGGTTACAGACGGCAAAAACAGATGACAAACAACCACGATGTGAAGGCCAGGGTATAGTAGTTAACAGGAGATAACAGAAGGAAATAACAGTAACAGGAGGTAACAAATGGCCAGGAAATAGTCATTAACAGGAGGAAATACCCCCCTAAAATGGTAACAAAAACTACAAAAGGCCCCAAAAAGGTGTTACGGTTATAAAAGGCTGGAAAAAATGTGTTGGGGTTACAAAAGGCTAAGGAAAAAAAAGATAAGACCCACAAAATCTTTTCACACAACAGCCCCCAGGTGGGGGCTGCGACACTGATCATCGGCTCGTCAGAGCAAAACTCTCACTTCACGTCGCCCCAAAACGGCGAAGGCAGCAAGCCTCCAGAAGAGGTTTTAATACCGAGCGTCTGGAGGATCCAGTGGTAGCACATGCTTTCAAAGAACAGCTCGAACATGGGCTGATAAACAACCCGACAACAAACAACCCAAATCCCAGTGCCGAATGGAATATTCTCGACACTGTCACGACAAAAACCTACAGAGACCCTCGCTCAGATCGAAAGAATAAACCAAGACTGGTTTGATGAAAATGACCCAGCAATCAATGTACTCGTCGATGATAAACGTGCTGCTTTAACTGACTGGCAGAACAACCCTCAGTCTCGGACCAAAGTTGATACCTTCTCCAAGAAGAAAGTGGCGGCCCAGCGGGAACTTTGCAATCTAAAGAACGACTGGCATTAAAATAAAGCATATGGAACACAAAAATTTGCAGATCAGCACAAGATGTGCGAATTTTTCCATTTCACTAAAACATTTTATGGGCCAGTCACTCATGGTGCAGCCCCCCTCCGCTCAGCTGACAGTAACCCCATAATTAAAAACGATGAAGGTCTCCTTCAGCGCTGGAAAGAGCACTACCATCCAGTGCTCAACTGAAACACCGACGTGGATGTCCTGACTACCCAGCAGGTCCCTCAGCATCCAGAGCTGACCCACCTCAGCTATCCTCCATCCCTGGATGAGGTAACTGCTGCCATCAAACAGATGAAAAATAACAAATCCTCAGGGCCTGATGGAGTCCCAGCCGTCTCCACCCTCTCCTGGGGAATATATGGGAAAAGGAGGAAATCCCCCAAGATCTTAAAGATGCCTCCATCGTCAATATTTATAAGAACAAGGGAGACCGGTCAGACTGTGGCATCTAACGTGGGATCTTGCTGCTGTCTAGCTTGTAAGATGATCGCCCAAGTCCTCCTAATCAGACTTCTTCCTGAGGCGGAAAACTTCCTCCCAGAATCTCAATGTGACTTTAAACCATCACGTGGCACCACTGACATGATCTTTGCAGCCCGTCAGATACAGGAAAGGTGCATAGAACAGCATGGTGCCCTGTACATGGCTTTCATCGACCTAACCAAGGCCTTCGGCTCGGTCAACAGGGAAGCCCTCTGGTGGACCCTCAGCCGTTTTGGCTGCTCACCAAAATTCATCGCCATTGTGTGGCAACTCCACAATGGCATGAACGGCAATGCCCTGCACAATGGCACCGAGTCTGAGTTCTTCCCCATCCAAATGGGGGTTAAACAAGGGTGTGTACTGGCACTAACTCGCTTTTCCATTTTCTTGGCTGCCTTCCTTACTCATACCAGTGCCAATTTAGCTGGCGGGGTGGATATCGAGTACCGGATGAAGGGTCTTTTTAACATACGATTCCAGGTAGGAACAAAGGTGTCGGCAGCTTCCATTACTGAACTTCAGTATGCAGACGACCTCACCCTTGTCGCTCACACTGAACGCGACCTACAGGAGATCCTGAACACTTATGCAGATGCGTATGCACACTTCGGCCTTGAGGTGAATGTACGTAAGACTCCGATTCTCTTTCAACCTGCCCCTGGTTCAGCCACACCTCCACTATCTATCCAGCTTAACGGTACTACCCTCTCTAATGCTACCCACTTTCGGTATCTCGGCTCCCACCTGTCCACCACCGCGGACATCGATAAAGAGATTCAGCATCGAATCAGATGTGCATCTCAAGCCTTTGGCAGACTCCGAAACCGCGTCTTCAGCTGTAGGGAGCTGCAATTATCTACAAAGTTACACGTATATCGAGCAGTGGTCCTCCCCACCCTGCTATATGGCAGCGAAACATAGGTCACATACAGGAGGCACCTTAAGGCACTTGAAAACTTTCACCAAAGTAGTCTACGTTCCATCCTCCGAGTTCGCTGGGAAGACAAGAGAACAAATGCCAGTATTCTTGCTGACACCAACTGTAGAAGCATCAAGGCTACCATTATCCACTAACAACTACGCTGGACTGGCCATGTTACCCGCATGTACGACAGTAGACTGCCAAAGCAGCTACTTTACAGTCATCTAACGAATAGTAAACGTAAAGTCGGCGGGCAACTGAAAAGATATAAGGATAGTCTTAAGACAAATCTGAAAAAGTACCAAATCGACCCCCTCACCTGGGAGACGATTACTCCACACAGTAACGCTTGGAGGATCACCACACAAGAAGGTGTCAATACTTTCGAGTTAGCCCGACTGCATAACGAGGCAGACAAGCGCCAACGCCGGAAAGACGCTGCCGCCGCCCCTCCCGCACTAGATGTAGCCCCCCACATGTGCAACATCTGCGATCGACCCTGCCGGTCCCGTATCGGCCTCTTTAGTCATCTCGGAACTCACCAACCTACGTGACATCGTTAATAACTCCTATCATTGTATCATAGCTGGATGATCGTCATACTCGATTCCTAGTGACAGCAAAGTAGTAGTAGTAGTGTGTATGGTGGGTGTGTAGGTGTGTGTGGATGGATATATGTGTGGATGTGTATAGGTGCGATGGGGGGGATTCATGTTTTTGTCTCTGTATACCATTCTGTGTATGACTGTTATGACACACACACACACACACACACACACACACACACACACACAGAAGCCATGACGACCGCGTAGAGAGTCATGAACCCCCAGGTGGAGATGGTGTAAGTTGCCCCTGTAACCCTCCTCCTCCTCCTCCCTCCCTCCACCCAGTTTTCTCGTCTCTTCCTCCTCTCTACTGCTCCTTCCATAGTCTCTTCTCCCCCAACTTCCTGCTTCTCCCTCTCACCTCCACCTCCTCTCCTTTCAACATCCAATTTCTTCCCCTCCTCCTCCTCTTCTTCTCCCTTCAACATATCACTTCTTCCCTCCTCCTCCAACTCCTCTCTCCCTCCCGGCAACATACTCTTCCCTCCCTCTCTCTCTCCCTTCAACATCTCACTTCTCCTTCCTCCTCCACCTCCTAATCATCGTCCAAGGGGAGGTGGAGGGCCCACTTTCCTTGGACGACATAATTGGGGTTATGTCCACCTTCTCTCCCTCGACCCTCCCTTACCCTTAAATATAAAGGCATCATTTACATATAAACTACTTTTAACGACATATAGAGGCGGAGACTACAATCACAGTGTTCTTAAGGAGGTGGAGTCAGTCTCTCTCTCTCTCTCTCTCTCTCTCTCTCTCTCTCTCTCTCTCTCTCTCTCTCTCTCTCTCTCTCTCTCTCTCTCTCTCTCTCTCTCAGGTCATGAAACGCTGGTAGGTAATGACTTGAGTGGTGGACTTTGGGGTGTGTCTGGATTATCTTCGGAGAGAGTGGAGTGGAGGGAGGATAGGGGAGGGGAGGAAGTGAGAGGAAGGATGGAGAAGGGGTGGGATGAAGAGGATGGAAAGGGAGAAGGGTGAGAAGGAGTGGAGGGAGGAGGGGGAAGGGGCGTGGAGAGGAAGGGAAGGGATGAGAGGAAAGGAGGGAGGGAGAAGAGTAAGGAGGGGATGGAGAAGGGTAGGGATGAAAGAGAGGGGTGGATGGAAGGGTGAGAAAGGGAGAAGGGTGAGGAAGGATGGAGTGGAGGGGGATGAGACACACCACGTATCTCTGGACACATGATACACAGCCACTTAACAACAATATTTTCCTGGTAACATAGACAAGAAACAGAACCAACATGAGTAGTATGTTCCCTGGATAAATGGGATGGCCCGGGATTTCTTAGATGTACATAATACCTTTTGAAACATCGTGTAAGTGTGCCGCAACACATACCTTCAGTCTGTTTGTGTTGCTTATCGTGACTTTGGGGAATAGGAAGTGTATTGACGCGATGAATAGATGAATTACACCATGATGAATTGTTTTGGGATGTGTGTCTAGTTGTTGAATACGACAGCGGTGGAGGAGTGGTTACAATGCTTAGCCTACCATGTCCTGAAGTAACACTGTTCCTAATAGTACTTCAAGTGTACGGGACTGAAAGCATTAATATGTGTAAGGGAGTTAAACCAAAAAGAACTACTCGGAAATTCTTCACAGAGTTTATTATCAGCTGTCCCGCGTCTTGGTTTGTTTATATTTAACCCACAAACAGAAATCCTTTTAACCATTTACTCGGCACAGCTTGTCAGGATGCAGTGACACGCTATCCATTTATAGATAAAATCTCAGCCTGACTTGTGTATCGGACACTGCAGAGAGAAAAAGGGACCCAGACTTGCATGGGAAAACGTGAACCAAGTGATTCTTCCCCCCGTGTAGAAGTCCTGTAGTATATCGCTGGGGGCTTTATTTAAACGAGGCGTCTGTTAGGTTACGATAAGCCCCGCTAGAGAACGTGAATGCATGAAAACAAAAATACCTCCCTTCCCCTCCCCTTCCCTTTTCCCCCCTCCCCTCCCCTTCCCTTTCCCCACCTCCCCTTCCCCCTCCCCTCCCCTCCCCTCGCCAGCCCGTCATTCTGGGTGACTTCTAAACACGACTTGTGGTCAAACGTAAGCCAGAGTGTTGTCCATGGCGAGGGTAAACACAAACTGAGTTGGATGTTAACAAAACAAATAGTGTGATGCTGATTAAGTTGTGTTACAAGTATGACTGTTTGAGGAGGACGTTTTAACTTCAAAGAGAGTGTGTGTGTGTGTGTGTGTGTGTGTGTGTGTGTGTGTGTGTGTGTGTGTGTGTGTGTGTGGCCACTGCATAGTTAAATCTGAAGAGCTTAGTCCGGAGAGTTTACATTCTCTACATTTATCACTTAAATATATCTTCCTTCATAATTTTTTCCCCGAGGAGGAGGACCAGCTTGAGTGAGAGGTCGTATACTGCTGAGTGTAATAGATGAGAGGTATTGAGTGATATTGAGTGATATTGAGAGGTATTGAGAGGTTATTGAGAGGTTATTGTACCCTAAAGCTCTCCTATCAGAGGTCAAGGTCATACTTAGTTCAAGATAGACCTCCACGGTTTATCATACTTTGAGATGTATGAATGTTAGTCAAGTGTTCCCAATAATCTAAAAGGAATTGTATGGTTATGAAACTCACATTCATCCACTGACGTTCATAAGAGTCTACATTCTAGTACATTGTCTACACCCCTCCACCTACACTCTCTTTCCTTCACTTCCCTCCACTTACACCCCTTCACCTATACTCCTCCACACCCCTCCACCTTACATTCCCCCTCTTCCATACCCCTCCACCTTACACTCCCCTCCACCCACACTCCTCCACACCCCTCCACCTTACACTACCCCTCCTTCACTCCCATCCACCCTACACTCCTCCACTCCCCTCCACCCACACTCCTCCACCTTACACTACCCTCATCCTCCCTCCACCCCTACACTCCTCCACACCCCTCCACCTTACACTACCCCTCCTTCACTCCCCCCACCTACACTCCTCCACCCCTCCTCCACCTTACCCTCCACTCCCCCCACCACTCTCCTCCACACCCCCTCCACCTACCTACTCATTCTCCCTCACCTTCACCCCTCCACCTTACACTACCCCTCCTTCTCCCTCCACCCTACTCCTCCACACCCTCCACCCTCCACCTTACACTACCCCTCCTTCACTCCCATCCACCCTACACTCCTCCACTCCCCTCCACCCACACTCCTCCACACCCAGCATACAAATTTATTCCTGCTGCCTAGTCCCTACCTCCGGATCTTTCCCATAAGTCACTCTTAATGTTGTTTTTGTCCCTCAACGCCTTCAGGTATTCGTGTCATCTACTCTACCCCTTCGTCAGTCCTGGAGATGTTCACACTAAGACGCGTATATATGGTAATAGATCTATCGCGACGTTTTGATAGATAAATTTGGTGACTCATTTCTGGTGTGTGTGTGTGTGTGTGTGTGTGTGTGTGTGTGTGTGTGTGTGTGTGTGTGTGTGTTCTACAGGTACAGTTAATTATTACGACAACCAGGTACAGTTAATTATTGCTTCTACAGGTACAGTTAATTATTGCGACTACAGGTGCAGTAAATGACTAACTTACTCACAACCTAACTTAGCAGAGATATATTAAGGGAAGTAAAGGGAGGTCAGAGTTCATCCATGTATTAGCATAACGGGTAATGAATAGGTGTAATAAAGGTTTAATTTGTGATAGAGTGCACAGTGAGAGAGACAGGAATTATACACTGTGGGTGGCTGTATATATGAAACAGATTCCACAGCTGTTATAGTCACACACACACACACACAGACACACACACACACACACACACACACACACAGACAGACACACACACACACACACTCATACACACACACACACAGACACACACACAGACACACACACACACATACACACACACACAGAGACACACACACACACACACACACACACACACACACACACATACTCATACACACACACACACAGACACACACACACACACACACACACACACACACATTCATTATTCATTTAAGTAATCGTTGTACTATGGAGTTAATCACTTAACCCTTTGAATCCTGAAGGGTTAAATCATCATCTTCAAAGGGTTAAAATATCGTCGTTAAAGGGTTAAATCATCATCTTCAAAGGGTTAAATATCGTCGTTAAAGGGTTAAATTATCGTCGTCAAGGGTTAAATCATCGTCGTCAAGGGTTAAATCATCATCGTCAAAAGTTAAATCATCATCGTCAAGGGTTAAATCATCGTCGTCAAGGGTTAAATCATCATCGTCGTCGGGTTAAATCATCATCGTCATCGCAGGGTTAAATCATCATCGTCGGGGTTAAATCATCATCGTCAAGGGTTAAATCATCGTCGTCAAGGGTTAAATCATCGTCGTCAAGGGTTAAATCATCATCGTCAAGGGTTAAATCATCGTCGTCAAGGGTTAAATCATCATCGTCAAGGGTTAAATCATCATCGTCGTCGGGTTAAAATATCGTCGTTAAGTAATCGTTGTTATTTTGTGTTTATTTAGATAGAACATACAGGAATTACTTACCCTTAACCTGATGACATTTAGTTAAGCAGTTATTATACGGTGAGGTGTCTGGTGCAACTGGTTAATGGCGAAGGTGTCAGTGAAGTTATGGGGGTGATCTTAGATAACCATGAGGGTATCAGTGAAGTTATGGGGGTGATCTTAGATAACCATGAGGGTATCAGTGAAGTTATGGGGGTGATCTTAGTTAACCATGAGGGTATCAGTGAAGTTATGAGGGTGATCTTAGATAACCATGAGGGTATCAGTGAAGTTATGAGGGTGATCTTAGTTAATCATGAGGGTATCAGTGAAGTTATGGGGGTGATCTTAGATAACCATGAGGGTATCAGTGAAGTTATGGGGGGTGATCTTAGTCTCTTAGTTAACCATGAGAATAATATTGAAGATATGGGAGGGATTACCGTACGATAACAAAGATAACAAGAGACTGTAACTTACCGAAGTAGTACATGAGGCAGTACAAAAATCCTTCCTCTTCCCCCTCATCACTCTCTCGTCGCTGCCTGACGTACGGTCGCCGGTATCCTCGCCCACTCATCTCGATTCTTCAGACCTCACACCTCTTAGGACCACTTTATCAATTTCTTAAAACAAATAAAAACCTTCGGGTGTTTTATAATCAACTCTTAATAAAAAATACCGCTTCACTTTTCCCACTTTTTTTTTTCTAGCTGATGATTAGAGAACGCAGGTAAATAAATCACACACACTAATACACATAATTCCTGGGTGATAATACTACACTGTCCTCCCGCATACTACACTGTCCTCCCGCATACTACACTGTCTTCCCGCATGTATCTTTTCTCAGCGCCCACTTTTTTACCTTCACTTTACATCAGTGTTTTTAAATATCCCTGTATCAACATAACTCTTCACGCACTATTTTTTTTTTGGGGGGGGGGTGGGGAGGGTTTAATTTGCTTCACTGCATTGTTTCACCTCTTGTGTTATCTACTTAAAGGTTTTAGTTTATGGAGGGATGTTAGGTTTATTGTGTTAGTAATTGGTGATAGGTACAGTTTGTTCTGGGTTCTGCGCTAGCTGAGTGGAGCCATCTGGTGGTGTCTGGTGGTGATGGTATGAGAGCTCGCGGACCACATTACCTTCTGTGGTTGTGGCTGCTGTTGAACCACCTGACACTGTAAATAACTATCGTGCCCATCATAATAATCTCTCCTCACGCCACAAAATCATTAATCTTTCAGCGGATCAACACAGCCGTTCCCTATCACCGAGACAGCAGCGTATACCTCACCTCTCAGCGCTCTCACTAAGAAGGGGCAAAGTCCCGATCAAGTTCTCATTTCACAACTTCTTTAGGGGAAAATCCTCCTGGGTACGTCTCACATGTGTGTTTAGAGTCGTGATGCCACCTGACGGAGGAGTCGAAAACTTGTTCCCTGTCTGCTGTCGTTAAGCTTTCATCCTCATCGTTTCCTGATTGGGGGGGGGGGGTGGTGGATGGCTGAACGATAAGGGAGTCACGGGGAAAGGTGAAGGATTGACGGTAGGATGTTGTAGGAGGAGGCGCTGGAGGAGTGTGTGTCAGCTTCTGCCTCGTGTTCTCCAAATCCCTTCCTCTCCCGGTTTCGGTCGGCCAACCAAAAGCTGCAATACAGAAATAATAAAATATAGTTGTAGTCAAAGAATCGTAAAAGTGATACAAATGAATAATAAATCCGAGTTTAATAGTAGAATTTAACACCGCTCAGGATGGTTTTGTGTGTGTGTTTGTGCGTGTGCGTGTGCGTGTGTGTGTGCGTGTGCGTGTGCCTGTGATCTTGCCGGCGGTGTTTACGTTTCGTCTCGGTGAAGAATGTTTTATGAAGTGTAGGGAATTGTTTTAAGTTCTTCCTGTTGTATGTATTAATTATAATGAGTGGTCGGAATGCGGTTCACACACACACACACACACACACACACACACACGCACTCTCTCTCTCTCTCTCTCTCTCTCTCTCTCTCTCTCTCTCTCTCTCTCTCTCTCGGTGAGGTTATCACAAGACACTGGCAGCAGTTCACCTCAGTAATATAACCAGCAGCAGCCGTCAGCTCCCAGCGTGGCGTCCCTCACAACTGGCCACTCTCACCCTCGTGCATTCTGATGAACGACGACCACCACCAACACTGGGGGAGACGGAGGCTGGGGTGACGGAGGCTGGGGGAGAGGGAGGCTGGAGAGACGGAGGCTGGGGGAGAGGGAGGCTGGAGAGACGGAGGCAACCTAACCCTACCCTACCCTACCCTACCCTACCCTACCCTACCTTCCCTACCCTACCCTACCCTACCCTAATCTAACCTAGTCTACCTCAGCCTAGCCCAACCCATTCCAACCTATCCTACCCTAACCATAAATTATTCTACACAGTTTTAAAGTCCAAATAGTTAGTTGTTACCCTCCCACCTTGATGTCTTCTCTAGGTCCCCAATACACCAGGTATACCGATCGCCTTGGATATATCCTTCTTTCGCCTCAATACTTGCAAAAGCTGACTCAAGGACTGTAGCTGAAGGAGACTAACGCACTTGACGGAGGGAGGGGGAGGGGGCGTCATATTCCTGAAGGAGGGGAGGAGGGGCACCACATTATTGAGGGAGTAGGGGCGTTACATTATTCAGGGAGAGGGGCGTTACATACTTGAGAGAGGGGCGTCACATTATTCAGGGAGAGGGGCGTTACATACCTGAGAGAGGGGCGTCACATTATTCAGGGAGAGGGGCGTTACATACCTGAGAGAGGGGCGTCACATTATTCAGGGAGAGGGGCGTTACATTATTCAGGGAGAGGGGCGTTACATACTTGAGAGAGGGGCGTCGCACACTTCAAGGGGTGATTAAATTAAAAATATAAAATTATTATCAAATGAATAACTTTTCTCCAGATCGATTACGGTAATTAGATAGAGTCATATGTGTATTATGTAGTGTGTGAATGTGTGTTTGTCTGTTTTATTAATATTTTTTATAATGAATATATATAATAAAAGCCACATTTTGGAATTAATGGAAGAGGTGAAATAGTTCTCAAAACATGGCATCTTGTTATATTAGTGTCTAGGTAATTATTTTGCTTATATACGAGGCTCTTGGAGTGCGAATAACGAACTTAGCATTCCTCTGTATTTTCGTGTGTTTGTCGTGTTCGTGTTCTGAGCGTCCCATTATCTGGATGACAAGTAAAACGTGAGAAGAGTTTTGTGTCATTTTTTGTTGTTTGGTTAATATCTTTACATTATTGGTCGATATAAGACAAATAGCTTTAAACAACAAAATATTATTAATTTATACAGAAAAAATGAAGGAAGGTTTTATCACTGTAGAAGTAACTAATAATTTTAAAAGTAAAAATAAAAGGAAAAATTGTCACTTCTTAAATAAAAATTACAGAAATTTTACAGTAAAAAATGCACAAAATCGTCACCTACAAGAAATTTATTAATATTTTTTAGAGTCAACGATAAGGAAAAAATTACTCAAATAAAAGTAATTAATAATTTTAAAGTAAAAACAGCTTAAAAAAAGCCACTTTAAAAAAATGCTAATACAGGTATTTCTTAAATTAAAAATTGTTAATAATATTTAAATGCAAAAACAAAACAAAAAGATGATAAGTTTTAACCAAAATATATCAATAATTTGTAGAATAAAAAAGTATGGAAAATTAAAACTTTCAACGACAAAAAATATTAATTTTAAAAACAATAAAAAGGACAAAAATTTCATTTTATAAAAAGTATTATAATTTTTAAAGTCGAAAAAAATGAAAAAATCGTCACTTTTTACAACAAACATCTTCTTAAACTTTGAACATTTCACTCTCCACTACTTTCTTTACTGCTTAAACTTTTCATATTTTTGCAACTCGAATTTTTGTGGCGGGAACATTGTCTGGGGGACCTTGTGGACTATTGTATTCAGACCCGTGAATTTATCTTCTTTCTCTCATTTTTGTTTAATTTTATTATTTTTCTTTTTATCGTGTTTTTATGGTTCTTTGTTTTTTCTTTTAATTTTCATGTCATCTTTCTTTCTTTTTTAATTTTTATTTATATTATTTTTCCTTAATTCCCTTCCTATTTTTTTCTGTTTTCTCTTCTCTCGTGTTCTTTTTTCTTCTCTTTCTCTTTATAACATTCATCCTCGTTAAGAATATGAATATGGGTCCATAGGCACTGTACTCTACAGCCTCCACTCCTCAAACTGTAATGTTAGTTAACTCTTCTACACTTGGGTCGACGTGGGGCTCCTCAATCTTTGCCCCTCCCTCCCCCCACGAGCCTAAATGTAAAGTAGTGACAATAATGACGTAAAAAGTACATTAACATTGGAAAGAAAACGTGAGATAGCCACAGAAAACGTACATTAGCTACAGACAACACGTATCGTCGGGAGAAAACATAGCTGGCACAGAAAGAAGGTAAATAAACAGTGGAGCCTCGCATTACTGTAGGGCAGGGAGAATCCTCGACCACCAATGCCTTATTAACCATTGATAAAAATCGTGGTGGCCGACGACCCACCTAACCTCACCTCCCCTGAGAGAGAAAATGAACGGTATTGACGAGAGAATTAGACGTAGCTTGAGAATTGGAACAAGTGACAGCTTTCTTTATTATATGTGACACCTGTCTGTACTCTTAGGTGAATTAGTAATGAAACCAGTGGGTATATGTTGTTTAAAATGGCAGTTATTTCTAGTTTAAGTGGCGCTTGTCTGTACTTTTAAGGGAATTATTAATATTTGTTCACCATTACCTATATTTTTGTTATATATTTTAATTAAGTATAAGTAAAATTCAGTGACCCCAAGTTTTAAGAGATTATTCGTACATACTTTTTAGATGCTGAATAACTTCTAACACTAAGTATGAACGCACTTAAGAGGGAATTTACTCCCCATTACCCAAGAGAATAAAACTAACTTATTAAACGAGAAAAATTAGTGTGAGATTCCCTGATAAGGTTGAGTAGCCAAGACGTCCATTAAAGTGGTGTTTCTGCGTACTCTTAAGGCAGGTGAATCATTAATGAGGTATGTGAGTATTTAATTAATGCCCTCGCTTGTCACCTGCGTTATGAGGCCTCTGTGAGACCTCTTGAATGTTCCTACTAATACTATTTTACTATTACTACTGCAACTACTACTACTATTTTACTACTACCGCTACTAGTACTATTTTACTACTACTACTACTATGACAGAAGGAGCAACAGCGATATCATTAGACAGCAACATTAACAGAATTAGTTGTACTTATAATGTTACTGTTATGGCTTTTTTATACCTACTATGAACTATAACAATGCCTATAAACAAACCCTTGAATGTAGTCAAGTTTTATATAGTGATATAAACTACGAAATTGATAAAAATATCCTACGAATTCCTGATGCAATGTAGTGTCATTTGTGTTGTGAAATATATCATAAAAGAATATATATCCCATCCAAGAAATATATATATTCCCGAATTGACGGCCGTATACTGGAGGATTCATAGACAGAAACGCAGGAGAAAGTGACATAAAATCCATGTTGTTTTGATAAAAGTTTTATCTGATCCCGTATATATATTGAGAGAGAGAGGAGCGGGAGGGAGGGAGGGAAGGATCAATATTCCTGACGATGTTGTTTCCATTACTAGCAAGGAACACATTGGTGGCAGCCGGTGGGATCCATGAGGACACTCCCACGAATTTTGGGAGTTTCTGGCCATATGGTGGTGGCTGTAGTGCTCCCAAAAATTGGATAGCAAGGAACACATTGGTGGCAGCCGGTGGGATCCATGAGGACACTCCCACGAATTTTGGGAGTTTCTGGCCATATGGTGGTGGCTGTAGTGCTCCCAAAAATTGGATATGTGCTCCTCTCTCAGAACCCGATGTTGTAGAACTGTCTGATGGCTGGGTGAGGGGGGGAGGGGGGGGGGGAGGAGAGAAAGGGAATGGGGCCGGCTGGGTTAGGGAGAGGGAGGGATAAGAGCTGAGTAGGGTGGGGAGAGGAAGGGAGTGGGCCGGCTGGGGTGGAGAGGCCGGCTAGGGTGGGGAGAGGAAGCGAGTAGGACCAGCTGGGCTTGGGAAGAGGGAGGGAGTGGGGCCGGCTGGGAAGAGGAGAGAGTGGTAGTTAAGCTGGCTAGAGAGAGAGAGAGAGAGGGGTAGTAAAGCCGGCAAGTGAGAGGAGAGGGAGATAGTGAGGCTGGCTAATTAGGTAGGCTTATCTAGTTAAATGAGGCCTGGGGAGGGTATATAGTTGTTGTTATTGTAGAGAGAAAATAACATGTGCGAGTTCTCTTCTCGTCTTAAAATTCCTCCCTTTTTCTTACATTTATTATTTCACATATCATCGTATTACTCTAGCTCCACCAATCGGGTTAATATAACACTTTACCTTCAACAACAAAAGCAAAATAGTGTTGTTCCCAGTCTCAGTAAAAGGGGAAAAAGATGAAGTGCACTTTTATCAGGGTGACTTTTACACTTAGGTTGGGACATAGTAATTCGATTATATTAGAGGTATGCAATATGCTACCTTAAAAAGATTGGATCGGTGGGTGGGGGGCGTGGTGGCTTGACAGTGATTACCTCTTTTCAGAAGCTGCAGTGCGTCCTGGTTCCTCTCCTCCACTCCCCACCCTGCCTGGTCCACCCACCCCCCTCCTCCACTTAGCCCCACCCACCCCTTCCACCCCCTCCCCACCCCACCAATTCTCTCCGAGGCAGACCCATGTGTCGTCTTGCCCCCGCCGACTCAGATGAAACATTTTGGTATAATTTGAGGAAGACGTTTCGGAGCAGTGATTGGAATGTTCGGGTTAATAATACCTTGAGGGATAGCCATTATTGCTTTCGTTTATCTGTGGAAATTTAAGATATTTATTGAGGTATAATTAAGAAGACTTTTAAATGGATGGGGTTTTAATTTGTGGTATAATGTTATTTTTAAATTGTTTGGATATTTATACGAGTCTGACATGAGTGAAAATGCTTATTACTGAACTGATTTATGATGGCATTATTTTATGTAATTTTTTTTTCAGAGTTGTGATAAAGGGATTTATTTATATATATATTTTTTTATGATTTTCTTTTTACTTAACGATTTTATTTTATATTTTTTTGCTAACCGAACCCAACCCAAAAGTATAAATATCAGAATAAACACGAAACACTTTGTTAAAAACGAATATAAATCAAATAGAATAAAGTAAAGAAATGAAGTTACTCCTTAATGAACGATCAAACCAAATGTTATTCAAAGTAATTATTAATCCTTACATTACTCGAAGCTACCTGAGTGACCCTAAGTTTTGCGCGGTATTGTTTGAGCGGGGGAGGGGCAGTCATCAGATACGTCACTAGAGCGATGGTCATACAACAGGTCTCAGCTTTTCTCACTTGATGTCACGTGGGAAGAAAGGTAAAATATTGTGCTAAAATATGTTTAGTGTGATGACCAGTACTGCAGTTTGGCGGCTTATTTGACCCAGAAAAAGTTGTAAATATGTTTTTTTTTATTATTATTAGTGAGATTTCAAGTTGTTTCTGTGTACAAGATTCCGAATGATATATGGGAGTAGTGAAATTATGAATGAAAAAGGTGAGAATAAAGTGCAGCAACATGTTACCCAGTGCTTCTAAGTGTATTTCTGTCTTTATAAGTGCTTCTGTGTGCTTCTTAGTGAATAGTAGGTATTATTATGGTGTAAAAAATAACTTGTCAATATATTTTTTTTTTTTTTGGGGGGGGGTGATATTTTCGAGGTCACTAAAATCACCTCTACGGAAACCTTAATTACCATAGGCCTACATTAATTTACTTAGTACTAATAAATTCATTTTTGACAAGGCTACAACCTCCATTTTTAAGAATTTTCCTGAAGCCCAAATTCCATTCAGTTATACAGGCGTTCCAAGAGAGAGAGAGAGAGAGAGAGAGGATTGGAAAACAGATAAAACAAGTAAAGTCAATTAAGTGAGATTCTGTGAAGATATCCTCAACCGGCCCTAAGTTTAGCTCTTGTTAATGACTTCTTAGTTGAGGGTCCGGCCAAACTGTTATCCGTGTTATCTTTGATTTAGTGTACATGTGTGTGTGTGTGTGTGTGTGTGTGTGGTCTCTGAATTGAAAAGAATATCTCTCTCTTTTACACATACACCCCCCCCCACACACATACATTCTGTTAGTTGATCACTGTGCCAACCTGTCTTGTGTTGTGTCCGTGTTTGGAAGTGACAACATGTATATCAGTACAAAGTTTAGGCACTGTCCTCCAGGGTGCCACGTCTCAGTTGCCCCCCAGACAATATATACTACTGAGGTCACTCTTGATATATGGAGGAACTGTCACCTAGATATTTGTTTCAATTTTGTCATTTTTGTTTGTCATTCACGTACCAATTGTTCGTATATTTTTTTTACTTTCATCTATGCTACACCTACATACATATATATACACACACACACACACACACACACACACACACACACACACACACACACCACAAGGGATATATGTTTTCTGAATCCCAAAATAAAGAACGCTGGCGTGTGCATCATGGTGCCCATCAAAATAAACTATGTTGGAGGCGGTACGGTAAGACCCACACAGCTGTTTATGTGTGTGTATGTGCACGACACCATCATCATAACACGGAAATAAAAGACACGAGGCAGTATTTGGTGTCTCGAGCCATGACGATACCTTCATGATGGCTCTCTCTCTCTCTCTCTCTCTCTCTCTCTCTCTCTCTCTCTCTCTCTCTCTCTCTCTCTCTCTCTCTCTCTCAACAGACGATCCCAACAATATCCCTCTCAGAGCCACAGGTGTATTCCCCCTCTCGAATTGGTAAAGACCTTCTCTCCCAGATCACAAAAATATCTCCCGGTAATCCCTGGTCATTCGACTTTTACGCCGCCGTCAGAGGCATTCAGAAGGGTGAATGTAGTTTATAGTGTTGGTGTATTTTCCTAAGGTCAATATTATGGTAGGATTTTAAGGCAAAACTTCACTCGTGGTTTTACGGCCACTGTCACTTTGAATAGCTGTGATGTTTGTTGTTGTAGTTATTGATGTAGATTTATAATAACGATTCATGGCCGTAGTTTGAGAGTTTTTTTTGGGTATTTATGTTTTGGTTCGAGTTGCGTTTTATTATGGGTCAGATCGGAGTTATTAGTTAAAGAGGTGTATATTGTGGAGATAATATTGGTGGAGCTGTGGTTTAAATGATGAAGAAATGGTGTTTGTGTGTGGAGAAATACTTTTAGTAGTAGTAGTAGTGTAGTAGTAGTGTAGTAGTAGTAGTAGTAGTAGTAGTATACAAAATATGCTGTGCAAAGTAACGGATGTAAGGTAGAGAGCTTAAACAACTTAAAGATCTCAACACTGAGCTCTTTCTTCTACTGTCAAGAGAGGACAAGAGCTCAATCAAGAGAAGATCTCATTAGTGGGCTCTCTTTTCCCACTAGGATAAGAAGAGGGCTCAAACAAGTTAAGATCTCAAAGGGTAGGGAGAGCGCTCAAGCATCACTCCGAACATTTCACAGTCAGTGGCGAGAGGTACTCGGGCCGCCCTCCGCTTAGGTGCGGTGGGTGGCAGGGAGTTGGCGGCGGGGGCTGCTCTCTCGGCTTCATCACGAAAAGACCGTCCAATACAAACACAGTCAGAGGGTAATGGAATGCGACAGTTTTCTCGGAGGAGGGGGAAAAGATCCGAGCCATCTGAGGATTTGATTTCCAACCAAGAGATGATTGTTTGATCAGGTATGTGTGTGTGTGTGTGTGTGTGTGTGTGGTAGTAGTAGCATATGTATGTATGTATGTATGTATGTATGTATGTATGTATGTATGATCTTCGAAATTTTGTGTGTATGTGTATCAGAATCAACCACACATGAGGATTATATAAAAAAAAATTATACTTTTAAAAATGGTAATTCAACCCTTACTAATAATTTCAGATGTAAAACAAAAAACCGTATTACTAAAAAAAAACCTGAATCTATTTAGTGTTTTGTGAGATTGTTTATGTAACACAGTGTCGTTCAACTCCCTAATATCGCCATTGGGTTTAGTGATGTAATGTGCTGTGTGTATTTTATAATGATTGTTTGCCCCGCTGGTTCATGTGTACTTAGGTTGTTTGCTGTGGTATAAACAAAACAGTTTATAATGATTGTTTGCCCCGCTGGTTCATGTGTACTTAGGTTGTTTGCTGTGGTATAAACAAAACAGTTTATAATGATTGTTTGCCCCGCTGGTTCATGTGTACTTAGGTTGTTTGCTGTGGTATAAACAAAACAGTTTATAATGATTGTTTGCCCCGCTGGTTCATGTGTACTTAGGTTGTTTGCTGTGGTATAAACAAAACAGTTTATAATGATTGTTTGCCCCGCTGGTTCATGTGTGCCTAGGTTGTTTGCTGTGGTATAAACAAAACAGTTTATAATGATTGTTTGCCCCGTTGGTTCATGTGTGCCTAGGTTGTTTACTGATATAAACAAAACATGACGATTATTTACCTGGGGGTTCTTATGTGCCCAGGTTGTTTACCGAAATATAAACAATATTTGACTATTGTTTGCCCTAGTAATTCGTGTTTATCTAAGCTGTTTACCGATACATTTACATTTAATGGGAATTGTTTGCCTGGTGGTTCGTGTTTACTCAGGTTGTTTGCTGCCCTGGTGGTTGTTGATCTTATAAGCAAACAATATTAATCTGTGCTTCGAGTTTATCTATATATCTTTATTTACTTGTCTATATGTTTGTGTGTTTGTCAGTCTATCCATCTATCAATCTATCTATCTATCCATCTATCTATCTATCTATCTATCCATCTATCTATCTATCTACCTAAGTGTTACTACTGATGGATAGAAAGAAAATCACGCCCTCTACTCGGTCTGCCTTCCTCCCCCTCTCCTCTCCTCTCCTCTCCTCTCCTCTCCTCTCCTGCACCCTATCCTTCCCTCCTCCTCCCTCTCCACCTCCTTCTCTCATCCCTCTCCCCACCTCCCTCTCCTCTCTAAGTAGTGAGACCCGAGGGTAGGAGGAAGTGAGAGACGGGGTGAGACGGGGGGTGGCTAGGGAGGATAGCAAGAACAGCATCATAGTAACTCCTCAATAAACTGTTTATTCCCTGGAACTGTGGAATGAGTCGGGGATTTTTTGGTCATTTTGAAGAGAACAAAATTATATTGGTTTAATTTGATGGTGATTTTATTGTTGTTGTCTTTGTTTATTTATTTCGTTGTTGTTGTTTTAGTAAATTAGTCTGGTTCTTTATCTTGTATATATATTGTGTGTGTGTGTGTTTGTTTTAGTGTGTGTTTTTATTTATTATTTTTGTTTACGTCTCGAGTTTTGATGGATGAGCTTCTTCTTCTTCTTCTTCTTCTTTCTTCTTTCTTCTTCCATCTTCTTCTTCTTCTTCCTCCTCCTCCTCCTTCTTCAATATCGGTCAAAATAGTTGAAACATCTGGTATGAGAAATAGTAAATATTTAAATGGAATCTTTCTCACCTGTGGGTAATATTCCAATTTATTTTTAACTAACTCTCTATTGTATATTTCGAAAGCTATATTGATGGTATGGTCAGATATAGTCATTTGAGTGATAGATAATTAATTAGAGTTATAGCAATTGAGTATGTTAATTATGTCGAAAAAATATGACAAAGCGGACGAAGGATTTTGACAACCCTACTGAGTCATTGTGAAATTCATCGATCACCTCAGGTACAGATTTTTTTTTTTGAGTGACTGTACACCTGTAGTTTAATTAGTGTTTTTCTTGATTTAATTGTAAGTGTAATTTTGTTGATGGTTTTAGTTATATTCTGGTTTATTTATTTATTTAGTTAGTTATCATTATTTTATATTTATTAATTTTATATTCATTCTTTATTTTTATTATTATTATTATTTTTTTCTTCGTGTATCGACGTTTTGAGGGAGTGAAGGTATTGTGAACATATCCATCACACTCACTCCACTCTAACTCTCGTCTTGGAACGTAATCTCAAGAACCTTTTAAAAGTTACCATCACACAACTTTATAACCAGATTAGATAACACCTAAGTAACTCATAAGTAACACCCAAGTAAGACATAAGTAATACATAAGTCACATCTAGATAACACAACACCAAGATAACGCCTAAGTAACACCCAAGTAACACCAAGATAGCACCTAAGTAACACCTAAGTAACACCAAGATAACACCTAAGTAACACCAAGATAACACCTAAGTAACACCAAGATAACACCCAAGTAACACCAAGATAACACCCAAGTAACACCAAGATAACACCCAAGTAACACCAAGATAACACCCAAGTAACACCAAGATAACACATAGGTAACACCAAGATAACACCTAAGTAACACCTAAGTAACACCAAGATAACACCTACGTAACACCAAAGATAAATTCAATGCAGGTAATAAAAGTTTTAAACTCGTTCTCTTGACATGAAAAGAAAAAAAAGGTTAAATTTCAGAAAACTCTAATTGACTAATTTGGCGTCGCTTTCTTCAGCCACGCCGTCACCTTTACGTCACGTCTTTCACTTTAACCTTTCATGTTTAATTTTAACATTTATAGTCCCTATTTAACACTGGTTGTATAAAGTTAACATTGTATGAATTTAACACCACTGGTTATTACGATGTGTGACGTGTTTGTGTGTGTGTGTGTGTGTAATAATAATAATAATAATAATAATTAACGGTTTATTGAAAAAGTTCTGCAGCCCGAAGGCTGAAAATATACATTGGGCATAAATGACTTATTACATACATTGGTGGTTTAACAAAAGCCTTCATTAGAGAAAGGTGAAGGAACATACAGTGAACATACAGATTAATGTAGGTGTTGAACAGCAAAAACGTAGTGTAGTAACTCCCTCCCAGATGGTGTTAGGAGGGACCTCACGTGGTGTAGTAGTTCCTCACAGATGGTGTTATGAGGGGCCTCACGTGGTGTAGTAATTCCCTCACAGATGGTGTTATGAGGGGCCTCACGTGGTGTAGTAATTCCCTCACAGATGGTGTTATGAGGGGCCTCACGTGGTGTGTAGTAATTCTCTCACAGATGGTGTGAGGCCTCACGTGGTGTAGTAATTCCCTCACAGATGGTGGGCAGGAGGGGCCCCACGTGGTGTAGTAATTCCCACAGATGGTGTTAAGGGAGGCCTCACGTGGTGTAATTCCTCACAGAGGTGTGTGTGTGTGTGTGTGTGTGTGTGTGTGTGTGTGTGTGTGTGTGTGTGTGTGTACAAAGCTTCCTGCAGGGTAGTACTGAGGAAAACTATGTAAGGTGTCTGCTTTTAGGTACCATATACATCATGCCAGTCAGCCACCAATATTTACTGCAGAGTCCATTATGTAAGTAGTTAAGGCTGAGTACACATGCTCTCTCTCTCCTCCCACCTCTTCATCTTCCTCCCTCTACCTCCCTTTCGTCTTCCTCCCTCCCCACCTCCTCTTCGTCTTCTCTCCTCTCCCCCTCACACCCTCTCCCTTCCACATATAATCACCCCCATTCTCTTCCCACTCTTCTTCCTACCCTGCTTTATCGTCTTTCTTTCCTCTCCTCTCTTCCCATCGCCATTACCATATTTTACTACATTTTATTACGCCTTTTCTCCATCTCCCATTTTTATCCCATTTCTTTCTCTTACTATTTTGTTTCATTTTTTCTTTTCTTCCTTGTTTCTCCCGTTTGTCTTTATCTTTTTCTCTCCTTCCTTGATGCGTGTTCTGTCCCTCACCTACTCTTCCTCACACACACACACACACACACACACACATTCATCATCACATCATGTCTCTTCATCTGCTTATCCCGTTATTTATATATCGGTGTTACTCGAGGAATCATGTTGGCGGACCGTCGTGATAGGGAGAGAATTAACGTAATACACCTCCATATAATTATTGGCCATTAACCTGCGGCAGTACTCACCTGACCTCTCGTTAAGGTGTGCAAGGGGAAGGTGGTTCATCTGAGGTAGTATTCCTTTACTTCACCTGAATATTAGAGACCTCCAGTTTATTTCACCTGTTGATTAAACACCCTAACGCTACCTGGTGGGGGGGGGAGGTTAGGTTAGGGCAGTGTAGGTTAGGTTAGGTTAGGTTAGGGTAGGGTAGTGTAGGTTAGAATAGGTTGTGTTAGGTTAAGGTGTTTAATTATCAGGTGAAATAGGCTAGGGTGTGTAATCTTCATGTTATATTCTTTAACTGTTAAATCCATTTCCCTCTCCACTTGCCCTCCTTCGTCTCCCCTCTCATCTCTCTCTCTCTCTCTCTCTCTCTCTCTCTCTCTCTCTCTCTCTCTCTCTCTCTCTCTCGGAGTGTTGCATGTTAAGCCGCTTATTTGCCTCGCTGTCAAATAATTCACTGTGGCAGACATAGAGAGGTCGTTATGGTCCAGGAGGGCGTCGTGCTGCGTCGTGTCGTGTCCTACTGTGTCCACAACTTGAAGACCCGGGTTCGATCCTTGGCGGGGTAGGTCAGCGGCGGAATGAGTTAAGGAGGAGGAGGAGGAGGTGGTGGTGGTGGTGGTGGTGGTGGTACTCTCTCTCCCTCCCTCCCTCCCTCCCTCCTCACTCAGTAGATGGACTCGGCTCATTGGCTCACTTAAGAGCATCTTGGTGGACGCTGATCACTAAGTCACTCGAGGTATTACGGGGAGAGAGAGAGAGAGAGAGAGAGAGAGAGAGAGAGAGAGAGGCCAACCTGAATCTCAAGTCAAGTGGGCAGAAGATGGAGGTGTATCAGTACACACGTCCATTAAAATCATTACTTGACAGACGAACTAATCCACACTTAATTCTTCCTTCCTTCCTTCCTTCCTTCTTGTCCCGCCCCCCCTCCCTCCCTCAGTAAACCAGGTGGCAGGCGCAATTTAGCTAAATTTAGAGTAGAGGGGTCAACCATGAGGGTGAACAGGGGCAGAGTTAAAGAAGAAAATACCCCCTAAGGAATGATTGGAAGGGGAAGAGGTGGAAAGGTCAAGAATAAAGGGGAGGAAAGACAAGGCAGAGGAGAATAATGATAATAATGTTAATTGGAAAGAGGGAAAAAGGAAAAATAACAAGGCAAGTGAGAATAATGATACCAAACAGTGATTCATATTGACCGGATTAACCATTAGGAAAACTATGGATATAACGTGTATTAAGCCCCTAAGCAGCGGGGTCAGCACTGCACTTGACCACCTCCACTTCCCCGACTGTAATCTTACGTACCCATCTACAGCTGGGTGGACTGGGGGTGTCTCTTTATCAAACCTGCGACCCTTAGGATGATGATAATAACAATAATAACAATAATAATAACACTACTACTAATAATATTATCAATAACAATAAAAAAAAATACCAATTACAACTCATCTCAATTTACAAGGTACAAATCACTCTAAAAGGAATTAAAATATTAAGTGTAAGAGCAAAAGACACAGTGTATATCATTCCTTCAGGGCGGTGGACCATCAAGGTTGACACACGGCACACTAGGCGGAGTAAGAAATCTCAATTAGGCTCATATTTGGGATGGTTTGATTAACTAGGTTCCTTTCCTCTTCCCCCTCTCCTTACTCATCTCCCCCTCCCCCCTCTTCCTCTCCCTTCTCTCCCCCATCCCTCCTCTCTACCCCCTACTACTCTTCTGGAACCCCCCCCCCACCCCCCCACCCACCCCTCAATTTTTCAAAAATGTAAGGTCTGTATTATGTATCTTACTTTTTTTGTACCGTATGTGAGAAGGTATTTTTTTTTTTACCGTATATAGAGTCTTCAGGGGAATGGCTGTGTCTGTCTGTCTGTCTGTGGGTGGGTGGGTGAGATTCGGTGACAGGTGGATGGCCTTGGCTTGAGTAATGGCGCATATCACTTGTTATCGCCTCCTGACGCGCTTAATTTGACACCTGCGTCTGTAAGCAGGGCGGCCTAGCAAGCTGGGTATGGGTGGCCCGGCCGTAGGGAACTGGGGGAGAGAAGGATGATAGGGACTAGCAGACGTAGATAACAAACATTAAACACATAAAGATACTTCCTGATAAGAGAGGAGATAATACGATAACAGAAGACAGAATAAGCAAGAGATTTATAGAGGAGGAGGAGAAAGGTTGGATAAGTAGAATGGAGGAGAGGACGTAGAGATAGGGGGGAGGGGGTGAGGGGGACGGGGGGGGTCTTTGGTTAACACCGACACGTGGGTTTATTTACATTTTTTAAAGATGTTTTATGATGGGCTGAAAATTAACACACCTCTCTCTCTCTCTCTCTCTCTCTCTCTCTCTCTCTCTCTCTCTCTCTCTCTCATTTCCCGATTTCTCCTCCCACACTCCCAGTAGCCTCCCCATCCTATAATGGAACCTAGGGTGCAGGAAGGAGCCCCTAATGGGAGCCCTTAGGTAAAGGAAGGGGCGAGCTCTCTATAAGGAGCCTAGGCAGGAAGGAGCCTCTATAACCGAAGCATAAAACTCTGACCTCTGCCTCTTGCTGCTCACGTCTGAGATTTGCATAATGAAGTTATACTACCTTGCCCCCCTCTGCCCCCCCCTCCCCCCACCTCCCCTCACCTCACTCTCATTACCTCACCCCCTCACCGTCAACCTTCAATCCTCATCCTCACCATCCCATCATCCCCACACTGTCACCTCCCTCCCTCCCTCCTCCCTCCCTCCCCATGGTAAGAGCGGGTAGATACTCATGAATGGAAAGGAGTCTCTCTCGTACGGTACCAACCCATAACCATCACCAATACTCACATCTCACGTAACCTAACCTAACCTAACCTCAATCAGCGGCCATGTTGTCTCTATCACCCCCTTCCTCCCCCCCTCCCCCTCCCACTCCCTCTCACCCCCCCGCCGCAACACACATGATAAAGAAATGATGTTACTGAAGAAAAAGATAATTTTAGTTAAAAATGTTTGCTTGACAGGAAAAATCCTTTGTTGGTATGTTTAACGAGGCGTTTCTAGAAGGCGTTGTGTTGTTAAAATTTCTACTATGACTATTGTGTTTTTTTTATTCATTTTAGTGTGTGTGTGTGTGTGTGTGTGTGTGTGTGTGTGTGTGTGTGTGTGTTTGAATCTGATTGTGTGTGTGTGTATCTCATTTTGTGTGTGTTTTTTGCTGTTTTGTGCATGTGTATGTATGTATGTATGTATGTGTGTGTGTGTGTGTGTGTG
>NW_024747232.1:467500-475000 GCF_018991925.1 Homarus americanus
TCTCTCACGCCCACCACCTCCTCCTCCTCTTCTTCCTCCCTCACCACTACCTGCTGCTCCCCCTCCTCCTCCTCTCCCTCCCACATTACCACTATCTCCTCGTCCTACACTCCAGAAACTTCCCTACACCCTCCTCGACACGCCGCCCACGCCTTCTTGACCCACTACACGTAATAGTGATGTGAGAGTCCAACCCCTCCCTTTATGCTGCCTCTACTCACACACACACACACACACACACACACACACACACACACACACACACACACACACACACACACACACACACACACACACACACACACACACACTGCCTGAGCTTCAAAACACCTTCAACATATTACCTGTAGATTCTAGTCACAGGTGAAAAGATTGTCCTTCATAATATTGTCTTAAAGGGAAAGATATTTACTCATTATATCATATACAAAAGGTAAATAAATTAGAGTAAATGTTTGTTTTTCTCTCTACAGGTAAGCGAGATGTGTGTGGTCGCTGTTCCTTGTGTTAGATCTTCCCCCTACAGTGAAACCTCCAAATAGCGGATTTTCCTCTCCATATAGTCCGTTAAATAGAGGTTTCACGGTATTCAAGATGTTGAGTCCTCAGATGGGTAGATGTTAAGTACTCAGTATATATTTCTTTTGTATTTTATATTAAATTCTCTTAAATAAACCAAACTGGAAGAGTTGTTGGAGGATTCAGAATAAGAGATGACTGCTGTCTGTCTTGTTGGGAAGGATGTGTGTGTGTGTGTGTGTGTGTGTGTGTGTGTGTGTGTGTGTGTGTGTGTGTGTGTGTGTGTGTGTGTGTGTGTGTGTGTGTAGTTTAGCATTACAACGTCGCTTTGTGTTTGTCCAGGTTGAAAATGGAAGCAATAAATATAGAATAGCTTGAGGCCAGCGATAACACATTAATTGTCCGAGGAGATTAGTGTGTTTACATTGTTATTACAAAGCCAAATTTATAGTCCACGATTAAAGAGAGAGAGAGAGAGAGAGAGAGAGAGAGAGAGAGAGAGAGAGAGAGAGAGAGAGAGAGAGAATTATCATCACTGAATGTCACGTACCGTAGTCCAGGATAATCAATGGTGATGGAATGACATACACACATATCTCCCCCACCCTGTTGCCCCTCACACTCACACCCCCCTCCCTCAACACACACCCGGCATGCGAACTTACATCGTCCACACGCCGCTCACAAACTATTTTATTTTCCAGCGTCGGTGAATCATTAAGATGTTACACGTCCGGTTAACGATGATGATGCGACTTTCACTTGACTAATCCGGACTTTCGAATTCCGGGGATATGTGGCGAGACGGGGCGGGCCAGGGGCGGGGTTGGGGCGGGGCAGGGCTGGGGCGAGACGGGAAGGGCCAGGGGCAAGACTGGACAGGACAGGACTGGGGTGAGACTGGACAGGACTGGGGTGAGACTGACAGGACTGGGGTGAGACTGGGGGAGACTGGACAGGACTGGGGTGAGACTGGACAGGACTGGGGTGAGACAGGACAGGACTGGGTGAGACAGGACAGGACTGGGGTGAGACTGGACAGGACAGGACTGGGGTGAGACTGGACAGGACAGGACTGGGGTGGGAGACAGGACAGGACTGGGGTGAGACAGGACAGGACTGGGGTGAGACTGGACAGGACTGGGGTGGGACTGGACAGGACAGGACTGGGGTGAGACAGGACAGGACTGGTGAGACTGGACAGGACTGGGGGAGACTGGACAGGACTGGGGTGAGACTGGACAGGACTGGGGTGAGACAGGACAGGACTGGGGTGAGACTGGACAGGACTGGGGTGAGACTGGACAAGGGTAAGACGTGGCTAGACGGAGCGAGACGGAAGATGAATTGTAATTAGATTTATCCTTTTTGTGTGTGTGTGATTTGTGCTAGTGTTGTGATGTGTTACTCGTGTGTTATAATTGTTTTGTGTTGTGTTACTCGTGTGTTTATCAGTGTTTTGTGTTGTGTTACTGTGTGTTAATAAGTGTTTTGTGTTGTGTTACTCGTGTGTTTATAAGTGTTTTGAATTGTGTTACTTAGTGTGTTTATAAGTGTTTTGTGTTGTGTTATTCGTGTGTTTATCAGTGTTTTGTGTTGTGTTACTTAGTGTGTTTATAAGTGTTTTGTGTTGTGTCACTTATGTGTTAAGTGTTTTGTGTTGTGTTACTCGTTTATCAGTGTTTTGTGTTGTGTTTTACTAGTGTGTTAATAAGTGTTTTGTGTTGTGTTACTCGTGTGTTTATCAGTGTTTTGTGTTGTGTTACTCGTGTGTTTATAGTGTTTTGTGTTGTGTTACTCGTGTTTATAAGTGTTTTGTGTTGTGTTACTTAGTGTGTTTATAAGTTTTGTGTTGTGTCTTAGTGTTAATAAGTGTTTTGGTGTTGTTACTCGTGTGTTTATCAGTGTTTTGTGTTGTGTTACTTAGTGTGTTAATAAGTGTTTGTGTTGTGTTATTCGTGTGTTTATCAGTGTTTTGAATTGTGTTACTCGTGTGTTAATAAGTGTTTTGTGTTGTGTTACTCGTGTGTTAATAAGTGTTTTGTGTTGTGTTACTCGTGTGTTTACTATAGTGTTTTGTGTTGTGTTACCTGTGTGTTTATCAGTGTTTTGTGTTGTGTTACTCGTGTGTTTATAAGTGTTTTGTGTTGTGTTACTTGTGTGTTTATCAGTGTTTTGTGTTGTGTTACCCGTGTGTTTATAAGTGTTTTTGAATTGTGTTACCCGTGTGTTAATAAGTGTTTTGTGTTGTGTTACCCGTGTGTTTATCAGTGTTTTGTGTTGTGTTACCCGTGTTTATAAGGTTGTGTTGTGTTACCCGTGTGTTTATAAGTGTTTTGTGTTGTGTTACTCGTGTGTTTATAAGTGTTTGTGTTGTGTTACCCGTGTGTTTATCAGTGTTTTGTGTTGTGTTACTCGTGTGTTTATCAGTGTTTTGTGTTGTGTTACTCGTGTGTTTATAAGTGTTTTGAATTGTGTTACTTAGTGTGTGTGTTTTAATACTTCTACCTGCATTATAAGTTAGTGGGTTTGTTTACTTAATAATCGATGCAGATTTGTTTTTAAATTATTATTATTTTTTTACTATGCCTCCTCAGCCTCCTCCCCCTTCTCTTCCTCTTTCTCCATCACCTCCATCACTACTGTCTTCTCCTCCTCCTCCACTACCCACCCACCTCCTCCTCCTCCTCCTCCTCCACCTCCATCACTACCTCTTTCGCTTCCTCTTCCTCCACCACCTCCTCCTCCTTCACCACCACCACCACCTCCTTCTCCTCCTCCACCACTACCCCCCTTCACCACCACCACCACCACCACCTCCTCTTTCTCCCCCACAAATAATGTCGACACCAAAGGAGCTATTATCTCCTCCCCTTAACGATGGAGTAACGAGAACGAGAACTCCTTAACGAACCCTACTTTATACGTCTCATTAGTGGGGTCTCGTTTGTTAGGTCTCGTTACTTACAGTAGGTCTCGTTAGTTAGGTCTCGTTAGTTGTGTCTCGTTAGTTATGTCTCGTTAGTTAGGTCTCGTTTGTTAGGTCTTTGTTAGGTCTCGTTACTACAGTAGGTCTCGTTAGTTAGGTCTCGTTAGTTGTGTCTCGTTAGTTATGTCTCGTTAGTTAGGTCTCGTTTGTTAGGTCTCGTTTGTTAGGTCTCGTTAATCTTCGTTTCGTTAGTTTGGGGAAAATAACGATAATAGAAAGTATAATTGTCATACAAGTTTACACTGATGCAGCATGTATATAAACAATGCAGGTATATAGAAAATGTATACCTATCCTAACCTATCCTAACCTAACTTAACCCAACCCAACCCAACCCAGACCAGCCCAACTCCAGACCAGCCCAGCCCAACCCAGCCCAGCCCAGCCCAGCCCAGCCCAACCCAGCCCAGCCCAGTCCAGCTAACCCAGCCCAGCCCCACCAAGTAGCGTTATCATGTGAAATAAGCCAGGGTGTCTAATCTTCACGTGATCATTATGTTTACGGCTGGGCAAAGCGATGGTCGTTTATTAAACAGATCACACCTGTTAACGGGGAGCACATCACACCTGTTAACGGGGAACGGTGTTGGTCTTCCTCCACACAACTAATGGCAACTAATTTTTGGTCCTGAGGCGAAATTTCTTCTCGTTTATCGTACAATGTTTAGTTTCTGGGTACGCTGTGGTCGTGACGTCATAGTGTGGTGGTGTGGTGTGTGGGATGTGTGGGTAAGTGTGGGGTGTTTTAGGTGGGGGGGGTAATGGGTGGTGTGTGTGTACAACACACATAATAATAATAATAATTAACGGCTTTATTGAAAAGTTCTGCAGCCCGAAGGCTGAAAATATACATTGGACATAAAATGACTTATTACATACATTGGTTGTTTAACAAAGCCTTTATTAGAGAAACGTAAAGGAACATACAGTGAACATACAGATTAATGTAGGTGTTGAACAGCAAACTCGTAGTAGTAACTCCCTCCCAGATAGTGTTATGAGGGACCACGTGGTGTCGCGTAATTCACTCACAAGTGGAGGTATTATAGGGACCTGGCGTGGTGTAGTAATTCCCTCGCTGATGGTGTTATGAGGGGCCTCACGTGGTGTAGTAATTCCCTCACAGATGGTGTTATTGGGGACCTCACGTGGTGTAGTAATTACCTCACAGATGTTGTTATGAGGGACCTCACGTGGTGTAGCAATTACCTCACAGATGGTGTTATGAGGGGCCTCACGTGGTGTAGTAACTCCCTCACAGATGGTGTTATGAGGGGCCTCACGTGGTGTAGTAACTCCCACACAGATGGTGTTATGAGGGGCATCACGTGGTGTAGTAATTCCCTCACAGATGGTGTTATGAGGGGCCTGACGTGGTGTAGTAATTTCCTCACAGATGGTGTGATGAGGGACTTGACGTGGTGTAGTAATTCCCTCACATATGGTGTTATGAGGGACATGTGGTGTAGTAATTCCCTCACAGATGGTGTTATATGAGTGAGGTTTGGTCCCAGGCCTTCCTATCATAGGCGGATTAACACATCTGTGGTTGTTGTTGGGTCTCGCTGGGGGCCGTTATCACTGGGTACCTGGGACGTCACTGTGTGAAGGTTAACTTGGGTGCGACTGTTACTGTTGAGTTGTTCTCACTGACTTAAGCACTGTTCTGCCTGTTCCTCCTGTTTAACACTGGTTTCATTCATACCCTAAATGAAATTGTAGCTTCTGGCGAGAACATGTTTGATATTCCGGTGGGGAGGGAGGGTTCAGGGGGAGGGGGTTGGTATGGACCAACTTAACAGTTGACCTGGCTGCTCCGGGGAGAGCGCCAGGTACGTCTTGACCCTTCAGTGGTCCAAGGAGTGTTGTGTGTGGGGAATTGAGTCGTGTTGTGTGTAGGGGGTGGGTGTTCTGTGTGGGTGGGTGTTCTGTGTGTGTTATTGAGGGAGATAATGAGGAGGGAAGGAGGAAGAGGGGACAAAGGAATGGCGGGAGCGGAGGAGGAAGATGTGTTGAAGCAGGTCAATGAACAGCGAAAAATCACACAACCTAACCTAACCTAACCAAACCAAACCTAACCTAACCTCACCTCTTGGGTCAGTTTTCCCTCTTAGCATTGTCTTAAATAAATCTGCATCACCATTGTACTGTAACAAGCCGCCATCCCCTTCCTCCTCCTCTCCTCCTCTTCCTCCTCTTCCTCCTCCGCCCCTTCCTCCTCCTCCTCCTCCTTCCCTTCCTCTTCCTCCTCCTCTCCTCCTCCCTCCTCCTCCTCCTCCTCCTCCTCCTCCTCCTCCTCCTCTTCCTCCTCCTCCTCCTCTCTCCCTTCCTCCCTCCCTTCTTCCTCCTCCTCTCCTCCTTCAGTTCACGCACCCATGTCGACAAGAAGACTGATTTACATGATAATCTGTCGTTGAAAATCTGATCGTAAGAGATTCTTCCCTTGTCTCTCCTTCACTTTACCCCCCTCTCACCCTCTTTGTAGTGGCAGAACTCACCTGACGAAGGGCTCACTCTCTCACCCCGTGGCACTATCAGCTTACGCTTAGTCCTACTGCCCCGCCACTAACCTTGTACCTACCGCCCGCCACTAACCTTGTACCTACTGCCCCGCTACTAACTTGCACCTACTCGCCCTGCCACTAACCTTGTAAACCTACTGCCCTGCCACTAACCTTTGTACCTACTGCCCCCCACTAACTTTGTACCTACTGCCCCGCTACTAACCTTGTAACCTACTGCCCACACTAACTTTGTACCTACTGCCCCGCCACTAACCTTGTACCTACTGCCCCGCCACTAACCTTGTACCTACTCCCTGCCACTAACCTGTCCCCACTGCCCTGCCACTAACTTTGTACCTACTGCCCCGCCACTAACCTTGTAATTTACTCCCCGCCACCAACCTTTCTAGTCTCTGCCACTAACCTGTACCTACTGCCTGCCACTAACCCTGTACCTACTGCCCTGCCACTAACCTTGTACCTACTGCCCGCCATAAACCTTGTACCCCCACGCCCGCCACTAACCTTGTACCTACTGCCCCATATTAACCTTTTCCATGCCGCTAATTGGCTTTCAACGTCTCCCCACGCCACCATTTGCCACTACCCACATCAGCTGCTCTCCACCACCCCATACCACCAGCTGCCCCTCCTCCACCCACCACCCATGTCACCAGCCGCTCTCCTCCACACTACCCATGCCATCAGCTGCCTCCTCCACCACTCCAGTGTCACAGCCTCTCCTCCACCACACCCATGTCACCAGCTGCCTCCTCCACCACTCACCCATGTCACCAGCCTCTCCTCCACCACACACCAATGTCACCAGCTGCCTCCTCCACCACACCCATGTCACCAGCTGCCCCTCCTCCACCCACCACCCATGTCACCAGCCAGCCTCCTCCACCATCACCCATGTCACCAGCTGCCTCCACCACTACCCATGTCATCAGCTGCCTCCTCCACCACTACCCATGTCACCACGCCTCCCTCCACCACTACCCATGTCATCAGCTGCCTCTCCTCCACCACTACCCATGTCATCAGCTGCCTCCTCCACCACCACCCATGTCACCAGCTGCCCCCTCCTCCCACCACTACCCATGTCACCAGCTGCCTCTCCTCCACCACTACCCATGCTCAGCTGCCTCTCTCCACCACACTACCCATGTCATCAGCTGCCTCTCCTCCACCATCACCCACACCAGCTGCCTCCCTCCACCACTACCCATGTTACCAGCTGCCTCCTCCACCACCACCCATGTCACCAGCTGCCTCTCCTCCACCACTACCCATGTCACCAGCTGCCTCTCCTCCACCACTCACCCATGTCATCAGCTGCCTCTCCTCCACCACTATCCATGTCACCAGCTCCTCCACACCACTCACCATGTCATCAGCTGCCTCCTCCACCACTATCCATCACCACTGCCTCTCCTCCACCACCACCCATGTCATCAGCTGCTCCTCCTCCACCACTACCCATGT
>NW_024747232.1:480000-525000 GCF_018991925.1 Homarus americanus
CTAATTTTTTTTACTATTCACGTTCTCTGTCTGTCTGTCTCTTCGTCTGTCTGTGTGCCTGTCTGTTAACCTAACCTAACCTGACACACTGAAACAAAAATCAGAAATTAAATCTAACTAAACATCAGTAACAAATAAACAAGACAAACAAACAAACAAACAAACAAACATGGCGCCTATATCACAAAAAAAAACTACTATTAATTTCATTTTAAATATCAAGTTAGTAGAAAAACTATAACTTTGAGAATTATTATATATAATTTGCTTAAAAACTACTAATCTAATTTTCTCAGTCCAACTTGACAACACGAGAACATAATAATTCATGGCGACCAAAAAACATTAAGACTTGAGACTTATTTATGAGTTTTTTAGTTTTGTTGAGGGTGGGGAAAAAAATATAGTAATTACGATTCTTTGAAACCTTTAAAAAGATTGGGTGGAAGAGTGGGTGGAGAGTGGGTGAAAGGTGGGTTAGTGGGTGGAAGAGTGGGTGGAAGAGTGGGTGGAAAGGGTGGGTTAGTGGGTGGAAAAGTGGGTGGAAAGGGTGGGTGGAAGAGTGGGTGGAAAGGGTGGGTTAGTGGGTGGATGGGTGAGTGAATGAGGATAGTAAGTAATGGGGGTAATAGTGAGTGACGGGAGTGTCGGTGAGTGACGAGGTAATAGTGCGTTACGGGGGTGATAGGGAGTGACGAAAGCGATTCTAAGTGACGGAAGTGTTGGTGAGTGACGGGAGTGATAGTAAGTGACGGACTAACCCTTACTCACCACGGCACGAACTCTAGGGAAGGCGACTGAGTGACGAAGGAGTGACATCAGCAGCAACACGTCGTCACTCAACCTCCTCCCTCCCCCTTAGGGTCAGAAGGCACCAAAATAGTGTTAACAGAGGCGGAATAACACACTAAAAACACGAACTTGTTTATCTGGCGGGGAGGAAAAACAGGGTCTGGGTGTGTTAAGAGGCGTCGGGTTGGGAGACAAGACCGTGGAGTAGGGAGGGGGTGAGGAGGGAGGAAGGAAGGTGAGGAGAGGGAAGAAGAGGTGAGGAGGGAGGAAGGAAGGGTGAGGAGGAAGGGAGGAAGGGTGAGGAGGGAGGGAAGAAGAGGTGAGGAGGAAGGGAAGAAAGGTGAGGAGGAGGGAAGGAAGGGTGAGGAGGGAGGGAAAGAAGAGGGTGAGGAGGGAGGGAAGAGGAAGGGTGAGGAGGAGGGAAGAAGAGGTGAGGAGGGAGGGAAGGAAGGGGAGGAGGAGGGAAGGGAAGGGTGAGGGGAGGGAGGGAAGGAGAGGTGAGGAGGAAGGAAGGAGGGTGAGGAGGGAGGGAAGGAGGTGAGGGAGGGAGGGAGAAGAGGTGAGGAGGGAAGGGAAAGGAGAGGTGAGGGAGGAAGGAAGGAAGGGTGAGGAGGTAGGGAAGGAAAGGGGGGAGGAAGAGAAGGAAGGAGGGGAGGGAAGCAGGGAGGGAGGGAAGGAAGGACGCAGGGAGGGGAGGGAAGGAAGGGAGGAAGAAAGGAAGGAAGGAGGGAGGGGAGGGAAGGAAGGAGGGAAGGAAAGAGGTGAGGGAGGAAGGAAGGGAGAGGGGAGGGAGGAAGGGAAGAAGAGGTGGAGGAGGGGAGGAAGGGAGAGGTGAGGAGGGAAGAAGAGGTGAGGAGGAGGGAAGGGAGAGGTGGAGGAGGAGGGAAGAAGAGGAGAGGAGGGAGGAAGGAGGCAGGAGGAGGGAAGAAGAGGTGAGAGGAAGGGAAGGAAGGGGGAGAGAGGAAGTAAGAAGGCAGGAGGAAGGAAGGAAGGGTGAGGAGAAGGGAAGGAAGGGTGAGGGAGGGAAGGGAAGGAAGAGGTGAGGAGGGAGGGAAGGAAGGGTGAGGAGGAAGGGAAGGAGAGGTGAGGAGGAAGGGAAGGAGAGGTGAGGAGGAAGGGAAGAAGGAGGTGTGGGGAGGGAGTTAGGGAAGGAAGAATACCGTTAAATAAAGCGAGGGTGTGTTTGTTGTGGTGTGTGGCTGGGCAGTGTTTTGGGGATCTCCATTTTATACGGAATATCTTCTCAGGTTAGCTTAGTGCGTAGGTTAGCAAGAGCAGGTAGTGGGGGTTAGGTTAGGTTAGAGCATTAATTGTTGTTTTTATTATGATATTCCTGTAACCGATATAAAAAGTTGAATAAATTAATCCTAGTCATAAAAACAGTCTTTTAAAAAAATGAGACGATTAATTTTATCATTTTTTTTACGTCAAATCATAAATCAAAAACGTAATTCACTACAAAAAGTTCTAATAAATGGCTTTTGGTCTGATATGAAACAAAGATTAAATACATCCAAATACATCACACAAAACTGCCAAATATTGCGTCGTCAATCATCCAGTGTTTTTTTTTTAGGCGATGCGTCATTGCAAAAGCGCATCACTTGCAATGAATCACTCCATCAATAAAACGTTTGCCGGGGTTTATTTCATTGGAAGATTAAAACTCTCCCCCTCCCCTTCTTCCCACTACATCCCCCTCCCTCTCCCTCCCCCCTACATCCCCCCTCCCTACATCCCCCCTCCCCCCCCCTACATCCTCCCCACATCCCCCTCCTTTCCCATACACCCCCCTCCTCTCCCTTCCCCCTTATCCCATCCTTCCCTCCCCCTCTCCCTCACAGCCTGGCGAGAATTTCAAACAATAACTCGTGAAATTTGATGTCGTGTTGTGTTTACGAGTGGCTGAACCCCCCTCCCCCTCCTCCCAGATACCGTATATACCAAAGCACCGACGGCCGACCCAGCAACGTCAGTCTTACCCCCGGAACAGCATGATTTATGGATTCTCTTAAGTGTAGGTTGAGACAGGTGTGTGATTTATCGTTTCTGTATTTTTCATCATCGAAGAAAAAAAAAACCGACATAATTTACCGATATTACAAGTTGAGATCAGGAAGTGCATGACTTATGGTTAATGCGTTGAAACAAATGAAAAGGTTATGAATGTTAACGATCGTCATGCATAGAACTCCCCCAGAACCCCCAGAGAGTCACTCAGTTCTACCCCAGAGAACCCCCAAAGTGTCACCCAGCTCTCCCCCAGAACCCCCAAATCGTCTCCCCAGCTCTCCCCAGAACCCCTAAAGTGTCACCCAGCTCTCCCCCAGAACCCCTAAAGTGTCACCCAGCTCTCCCCCAGAACCCCCAGAGTGTCACCCAGCTCCTCCCCAGAACCCCCAGAGTGACGGCAGGTCTTACCGTGTTGACACCACAAACACTCCGTCACCTGAATTAACTCCTTCGTCAGGTAGGTCGTGTGAGAGGGCCGAGTCACCGCCTGCATCTTGATAGTGAATGTGTAATGTTACCGGCAGTCTGTCAAATCAGTCAGTCTTTACAATCAGGTAATCTGTCAAATCAGTCAGTCTTTAAAATCAGGTAATCTGTCAAATCAGTCTGTCTGTAAAATAAGGTAATCTGTCAAATCAGTCAGCCTTTAAAATCAGGTAATCTGTCAAATCAGTCAGCCTTTAAAATCAGGTAATCTGTCAAATCAGTCAGCCTTTAAAATCAGGTAATCTGTCAAATCAGTCAGCCTTTAAAATCAGGTAATCTGTCAAATCAGTCAGTTTGTTAAATACCCGTGAAAATTGTTCCTTTCATGTTCGTTGTGTAAGTTGGGTCAGGTCAGGTCAGGTCAGGTTTGGTTTCATTACTCTTCACACTGAACTTCACTTTACCTGTACACAACACGTTCTACCTGAAACAGAACATTTTCACTACGACAAAATGCCAGATTTGACAGATTACCTGGAACATACTGTATAGTTAGGGTTAGATTAAATGTATAACCAGATGATGTAGCCCCGTCTCGCCTCGCCCCTGCCCTGCCCCTGCCCCGGCCCTGCCCCGGCCCTGCCCCACCCCACCCTGCACCCCACCCCCACCCCACCCCCACTCTGCACCCCGCCCCGTCCCGTCCCGTCATTATTAACAGACACGTAACATATCTTACACCAGGTGAGAGGAGAGTCATTAACCTGGAACACATTATACAGGTGGGTCCATTGTCGTGGTTTTGTCCTTAGTGTTATGTTATTTTGATAGGATTTAACATTATATTAATTTACCTGTCTGATATGTTCATTCATTTTACTTATTATTATTTGTATTATTATTTTTTGTTTGTTTTTTATTTTTTTATTTTATTTATTTTTTGCATTTTAGTCACATATTTAAGAATTGAATAAAAAAATGCATGAGGCAATAATTTAGCTCAGAGATAAATGCTGAGGTTTCCATTATGCACAAAATAGGAATTTTTTCACCTGTGTGTAATTAATTAGAAGAATTTAATTATTGTTCTGTTGGTATTTTTTGTATTTAGTTATTTAATTGAGTATTATTATATTGTAGTTTTTGTATTTATTAATTAGTTTTTTTTTCTGGTGTTTTTGTATACCTCGCCATGATAATAGTGTGTGTGTGTGTGTGTGTGTGTTTGTGTGTGTGTGTGTGTGTGTGTGTGTGTGTGTGTGTGTGTGTGCTTCTCATACAAAACACACACACAGACATCAACTACCATTAAGTCCAAATTTGTATGATAAGTAAATACATAATGTGTCTTACAGATTAACTAAGTCCAAATATATATATCAATTTGAACTAGTATGAGCTAAAATGGCCATTAATGCACTAAGGACAAATGCCAGTCAGATTAGTTGAGTCACTTTTACTGGCGGGTTAGTTGATATGACTGACCAATAATTGTATATCATTCACCTTTATTTATTAATCATTTAAGACACACCTAAATAGCTCCTAAAAAAACTCCATCTTAAGAAATATTTGATAATAGAGGAAATAATTATTGATTTAAAAGGCCAGGTGACGTCAGATTGATGGTTGTCATGGAAACAGGACTTGTAAGAAGGTGTTGTGATTAGATGTATGATAATAATTGTTCTTTTTCTGTCACTTGTAACATTGCGTAGTGGCGTATACTGTAAGTATTTTGTGAAATTCTTAAATGTTTTCTATTTGGAGATATAACGAAGGAAGGGCGCTTATAACGAAGGAAGGGCGCTTATGACGAAAGAAGGGCGCTAATGACGAAAGAAGGGCGCTTATGACGAAAGAAGGGCGCATATAACGCTTATGACTATGAAAGGGCGCTTATAACGATGGAGGGACGCTTATAATGATGTAAGGGCGCTTATAATGTGGGCGCTTATAACGATGGAGGCGCTTATAATGATGTAAGGGCGCATAATGATGTAAGGGCGCTTTAGCGATGGAGGGACGCTTATAATGATGTAGGGCGCATAATGATGTAAGGGCGCTTATACGTGTAACGGCGCTTATAATGATGTAAGGGCTTATAGCGATGGAGGACGCTTATAATGATGTAAGGGCGTATAATGATGTAAGGGCGCTTATAATGATGCAGGGCGCTTTTAGCGATGGAGGACGCTTATAATGATGTGGGGCGCTTATAATGATGTAAGGGCGCTTATAATGATGTAGGGCGCTTATAGCGATGGAGGACGCTTATAATTATGTAAGGGGCTTATAGCGATGGAGGGACGCCTATAACGATGAAGGACGCTTATAACGATGGGAGGACGCTTATAATGATGTAAGGGCGCTTATAATGATGTAGGCGCTTATAACGATGGAGGGACGCTTATAATTATGTAAGGGGGCTTATAGCGATGGAGGACGCTTATAACGATGGAGGACGCTTATAACGATGGAGGACATCTATAACGATGGTCGCTTATAGCTATGGAGGGACGCCCTATAATGATTGAGGGACGCCTATAACGATGGAGAGGGACCCTTATAACGATGGAGGGACGCTTATAATGGAGAGGACGCCTATAACGATGGAGGGACCCTTATAACGATGGAGGGACGCTTATAACGATGGAGGACGCTTATAACGATGGAGGGACATCGAGTGGGGTCGCTTATAGCTATGGAGGACGCCTATAACGATTGAGGGACGCTTATAACGATGGAGGGGCGCATAACGTGGAGGACCCTTATAACGATGGAGGGACGCTTATAACGATGGAGGGACGCTTATAACGATGAGGACGCTTATAACGATGGAGGACGCCTATAACGATGGGACCCTTATAATGATGAGGGACGCTTATAACGATGGAGGGACCCTTATAATGATGGAGGACGTTTATAACGATGGAGGGACGCTTATAACGATGGAGGACGCCTATAACGATGGAGGACGCCTATAACGATGGAGGGACGCCTATAACGATGGAGGGCCCTTATAGCGATGAAGGACGCCTATAACGATGGAGGGACCCTATAATGACGGAGGACGCTTTCGTGAATAACGATGGAGGACGCCTATAACGATGGAGAGGCCCTTATAGCGATGGAGGGTCGCCTATAACGATGGAGGGACTCTTATAACGATGGAGGGACGCTTATAACGATGGAGGGACGCTTATAGCGATGGAGGGACCTATATACTGATGCAGATACTTTATAAAATAATCAGGTATCACAAAAAGCAATCTGGTACTTTAAAAGACAATCAGGTACTTCAGAAGGCAACCAGGAAAATAATCAGGTGTCATAGAAAATAATCAGGTACTTTACAAGACAATCATGTCCCATACAGGTGATAAACAACCAGGTAAAACACAAGACCCCGCAGGTACGTAAATATGTGTACAGGAGTGACGGAACAAAGCAGGTGTCCAGCTAAGCGTGGTGGACTGACCAAGTGCAGGAGCGAGCGAGCACTGGCTACTGGTGGTGGTGGTGGCTGCCAGAGCAAAGAGGACCTAGCCTAGTGGGGTGGGTCTGGGAGGCGTGGCAGCAAGTAGAGGTAGCAACCGCGGCAGGGAAAGAGATAGTGTGTGTGTGTGTGTGTTTGTGTTTTGTCGTGTGTGTGTCGTGTGTGTATGTGTGTGTGTGTTTCGTCTGTTCCCAGTGTTACCCTCACCCGGTTCACACCCGAATATGATTGCACTGTTAACTTAGCTTCTAACCTAACCTAACTTGAGACTAGTTCCTGACGCCGCTACTAACCTAACCTAGTTCTTGGTGCCGCTCATATCCTAACCAATCTAACCTAACTCTAACCAAATCTAACCTAATCTACAGGTAATCCCAAGGTGAATTAAACTGGGCTTAATCTTCAGGTGATCAGGTGAATCTATTCATAAAAACGTGGTCTTAAATATTATATAAAGTTGAAATCAAATTGTTTAAATGTTTTTCTTCACACACACACACACACACACACACACACACACACACACACACACACACACACACACACAGAACACCATCACAGAAAGCACTATATTGTTAACACGATAAGCCCCGTAATGAGAACACGGTAATCTGTCTTTACACCATCAGAACACCATCAGAAGAACATAGAACACCATCAGAAGAACACAGAACACCATCAGAACATATATATATATCACCGCCACGACAATACACGATTAACCATGACACTATACTTTCCATCGTTAATAAAAACCACGTAGTTAACCATAGGTATATCAACACACTGTACTTACACCATCTACATTAAACACCACAATATATTTCACCATTATAGATACAAAAACATCTCAATTAAATCATCACATTACGAAAAGCACATTGCCATTAAAAAAAAAATAATTCTTCACTGGGATTATTTTCATCACAAATTCGTATACCTTAAGCAGACACGTGGTTGGAGTCAGGCAGGAATTGCATGTGCGACCAGCTGATGATACGAGTGAGAGAGAGAGAGACTGGAAGAGAGAGAAGAGACGGAAAGAGAAAGAAAGAAAGTAGTATTTGTTTACCTGATCGTGGTGTGGTGAGGGAAGTGTCGACGAGAGGTTGAACACGAACACAACACGCTACACACACACTCACACACACACACACACACGCCGAGGATGGCAGGAGACGAGCTAGCTGTGTGGACCAGCGTCGACGGCTGTATTTGGGTGACTGGGTCCTTCTCCTCCTCCGGTATGGCTCTCACCCACACCACCACCATCACCGCTACCTCCGCCACCACCACTACCCATCCTCCTCCCTCCTCTCACCTCATCCTCCTCCTCCCACCACCGCCGCCCCATCCAACCTCTGCCCTACCTGGTTCGCCACGCCCTCCGCAACCCTCCCCTCCTCTCCCTCCTTCCCCTCTCCCTTCTCCTTACCTCCCCCTTTTTTCCACTATTACTACTACTACTACTACTACTCCATTCCATTAAGGCATCTCTCTCTCCCCCCCCTCTCTCTCTCTTCATTTCCTTCCTCCTCTCCTCCCTCATAACAAATACAAAAAAATAAATAAAAGTAAAAATAACCTTAAAAATTAATAAATAAAAGGCAAAGGCGAAGACAGTAAATAATAAACATAGAGAAAGTAAGAAAATGAATAGGAGAGGAAGAAAATAATTAAAAAAAGGTTAAAGAGAGAGGAGAGAGAGAGGAGAGGAGAGAGAGAGAGAGTGAGTTTGGTAGGTGAAAATGATTAATGAATTGTAAGGTGTGTGTGGTGGTGGTGTGTGTGTGTGTTGAAACTATGGTCGGGTTAGAGAAAGAGGAAGGAAGGAATGGAAGAAATGGTGAGAGAGGAGGGTAGAGGGAAGAAGTTAGGTGGAGAAAGGGAGGAGGGAGGGAGGGAAGGAAGGAAGGAAGAGAGGAAGGAAGGAAGGAAGAGAGGAAGGAAGGAGGGAGGGGAGGGGGAGGGGAAGGGAGGAAGTAGGAAGGAGGAAGGAAGGGAGGGAGGGAGGAGGAAGGGAGGGAGGGAGAAGGGAGGAGGGAGGAAGGAAGGAGAAGGAAGGGGGAGGAGGAAGGAAGGAAGGAAGGAAGGAAGGGTACCAGATAGTTTAAGCAATGATGGAATTAGGTCATCTAGCCTTACTGAGATTAGCTCAGTTATGTAATCGTCCGGAAAGGCGAGTAACAACACTCAGCAACGGGGAACACATTGCAATCTTAACGCAACGGGGAACACATTGCAATCTTTAACGCAACGGGGAACACATTGCAATCTTTACTATGCAACGGGGGAACACATTGCAACTTCAACTACGCAACGGGGAACACATTGCACCTTACTACAACGGGGAAACATTGCAATCTTCTACTACGCAACGGGGAACAAATTGCAATCTCAACTACGCAACGGGGAACACATTGCAATCTCTACTATGCAACGGGGAACACATTGCAATCTTCAACTACGCAACGGGGAACATTGCAATCTATACTACGCAACGGGGAACACATTGCAATCTCTACTATGCAACGGGGAACAAATGCAATCTCTACTACGCAACGGGGAACACATTGCAATCTTTACTACGCAACGGGAAAAAAATCCAGAATAAAGGACATTATTTATACTAATTTTCGCTTTGTTGGGGAAAAATAATACAAACAGCGATGTACTATTAGGGAAACCTTTTTGCGGGGAAACTACCAAAATTTTTAATGTTTCTTTTTTGTGTGTATATACGATGTTTGGTTTTACATCCGACAGTTAAGAATTTTATTACCGGGGGAGAAGTACACTGTGTTTGTTTAGACATATGACTGAGACGGTTTTGGATAGGCCTATGTTTGTCTGTGGTGTGTTTAGTTATATCACATAAGGTATTGTTGAGGTCACATTCACACTTTGGGGGTCACTCTGTATGGGTCTTACTGTATGGGGGTCACTCTGTAGTCTCACTGTATGGGGGGTCACTTGATGGGTCTTACTGTATGGGGGTCACTCCATGGGGTCTACCAGGGGGCTCTGTATGGGGGTCACTCTGTATGGGTCTACTGTATAAATACTTGCATAGGGGGTCTACTGTATGGGGGGTCACTGTATGGGGGTCTTACTGTACAATACTCTGTATGGGGTCTTACTGTATGGGGGTCTTACTGTATACTCTGTATGGGGGTCTTATTGTATGGGGTCACTCTGTATGGGGGTCACCTGTATGGGGGCCTTGTATGTCCACTTACTGTATGGGGGTCTTATTGCATGGGGGTCACCTGTATGGGGGTCACTCTGTATGGGGGTCACTGTATGGGGGTCTTACTTGTATTAGGGGGTCTCACTGTATGGGGGTCACTCTAGGGTCCACTGTGTTGGGGTCATATTGTATGGGTCCACTGTATATGTGGGGGCTCTGTATGGGTCTTACTGTATGGGGGTCACTCTGTATGGGGTCTTCCTATGGGGTCACACCATGCCCACAGCGGGGTAGATGAGATGCTTACATGACAGTCTGTAATCCTCTTATCAGCTCACCACGATACTTGCGGAGGATGGAGTCATTGTTGAGTATTTCTGCCATGTTGTGCAATACTTGATGTACCTAACCCCCTCTCCCCTTCCCCCTTCCTCTTTCCCCCTTCCTCTTCCCCCTCTCTTGTGTTAGAACCCCAGGGTGAGAGGTTGGGGAGAAGGGGGAGGGAGAAGGGGGAGGGAGAGGGAACGTTTGAACTCCTCACTTCACTACATATCTCAGTGACGTTAACTCTTGATATTTACTTAAGCTTACTCTAAAGTTTTTTTTTTTCCCTTCAGTAATTAAAGCTTTCAGTATTTTTTTCCCCCTTCAGTAATTAAAACTTCCAGAAAGTATGTTAATTTTTTTTCCAACATTAAATATTTCAAGATAATTTAACTATCAATAAATGTAAAGTTATCTCACTGAATATAAATAATGTGTTAAAAAATTCTTTCTTGATAGATGAACATTAACTGGTTAAGGTGGCTAGAGGGGCCAGGGGTAAATGCATTTATATACCCAGATTAATCATTTCCACCTGAGAATGAAAAAAAAAACTAACAAAGGGAAATAGAAAGAAAAGGAGGAAAATAAAAATGTCATGATTAATGTTCCCGTTCTTGTCTGGCTGCCTGAACAGTGGAATTCGATTAACAGAAACGTCAGTGTTAAGCCAAGTTTGGTTTCTCTCTCTCTCTCTCTCTCTCTCTCTCTCTTCTTTGAGTAGTGGAGGAGAGGGGAAGTAGAGGGAGGGAGGAAGGGGGTGGTCTGCTGCTAGCCTGATTTTGCTGTTGCCATTAAAACTTTCACAGCAGCAGCACTTAACGTGGATGCCATCACATACATTATATTAGTGGTGGTGGTGGTAGTGGTCATTTAGCTGACGTCTCGTGCATGATGACTAGGCGGTAGAAGTTGTCTTACTGAATGGAACTTTTTTTGAAGAGAGAGAGAGAGAGAGAGAGAGAGAGAGAGAGAGAGAGAGAGACTCACTTGTTTTTCAAATAAAGCTAACCGAGTTCTGCATGTTTGCGCTATGTATGTATGATGTTATGAGTTAGTATTTATGTACTGTATAATGGCGTATGTACTCGGGGGAGATGAAATAACAGGTGCTAGAGACAGAAGAGAGTCGTTTCAAAACAGAGGTTGTGAAGAAAGAAGCCCTCACTCCCCCTTCCTCCCTCCCTCTCCTCCCTCCTCTCCCTCTCTTAACTGATAGGGGAGGGAACAGTAAGGTGACATCCATTAACAAAATGTAATTCGCGTAGGTATTAATATCACTGATTAAGTTAGGTTAGATTAGGACAGGACCTAACCTAACAAAACATAAGCTGATCTAACCTAGTATTAACTAACCTAACCAAACCAAACCTAACCTACCTTAACCAACATAACCTAACCAAACCTAACCTAACCAAACCAAATCTAACCTAACCTAGTATTAACTAACCTAACCAAACCAAACCTAACCTACCTTAACCAACATAACCTAACCAAACCTAACCAAACCAAACCAAATCTAACCTAACCTAGTATTAACTAACCTAACCAAACCAAACCTAACCTTACCTTAACCATAACCTAACCTAACCAAACCAAACCTAACCTGAATTAACAAACATAACCCAACCAAACCTAACCTAACCAAACCCAACCCAACCAAACCTAACCTACCTTAACCAACATAACCTAACCAAACCTAACCTAACCAAACCAAACCTAACCTACCTTAACCAACATAACCTAACCTAACCTAACCAAACCAAACCTAACCTACCTTAACCAACATAACCTAACCAAACCTAACCTACCTTAACCAACATAACCTAACCTAACCTAACCAAACCTAACCTACCTTAACCAACCTAACCTAACCAAACCTGACCTACCTTACCCTACCTAACCTGTGGTCCTGGTGTTGAAGGTCACCGGGGGTTAAAAAGTGCCCAGACCCGGGATCGAACCGGGGACCTTTAGATCTTCAGTCTAACGCTCTCCCAACTGAGCTATCTAGGCGATGTGAAGAGTTATTACAAGGTTGTCACTTAAGGCGACCAAACCCTCCGTTGTGCCTCTGTAGCCTAACCTAACCCCAACCAGGAGGTCAGATTAAAGAGGAATAAATGAGGTCAGGTCTGTTAGGGTCAAAGAGGTCATGAAATATTTTAATTGTATAACTTATAGTTTTTTCTCCAATTCGTTTATATGTTGGGAATTTTTTCTCCTTACCAGATTTTCTTCCCTAAAGGCTTTTTTTTTTCCAACGTGACTTTTTGCCCGATTTTTTCCCTGTGATTTTCCCTTCATTCAGCTTCGTTTCACCAAAGAGGTTATTTTCCCCCTGAGTTTTTTTTTCTGTATTTGTTTAATTAACTTATGTGTTTATTTGTTTTCCTCGTTGAATGTTTTTGTTTTTAATGTGGTTTTATGTATTTGTTTATTTATTTAATGGCTTGATTATTTCATTGTTTGTTTGCTTTTTGTTTATTAGTTTATATATTTGTTTATGTATTTGTTTAATTAATTGCTTATTTATTAATTTTGTTTATTTGCTTATTTATTTATTTATTTATTTATTTATTTATTCATTTATTCATTTATTCCTTTGCTCTTCCAGATTATTTATTTATAGTGATTGATTTATAAGTTAATTATTCCTTTATTTACATATTTGATAATTTATTCATTTATTTATTCATATACCAATTGACCCCCTCACTCATCTACCTGTCATATCTCCTGAACTAGATATGAATTATGACCTGACCTCATCTCACCTCACTTCACCTGACCTAACCTCACTTCACCTGACCTAACCTGACCTCATCTCACCTCACTTCACCTGACATGACCTGACCTCACTTCACCTGACCTGACCTAACCTCACCTCACCCAATTGGAAAGTGTCAGGGTGGACCTGTCGCGTATATTTTTGTTTGTTTGTTTGTTTGTTTGTTGTAGGATGTATTAAGTGAAGTTGTAGGATGTATTAAGTGAAGTTGTAGGATGTATTAAGTGAAGTTGTAGGATGTATTAAGTGAAGTTGTAGGATGTATTAAGTGAAGTTGTAGGATGTATTAAGTGAAGTTGTAGGATGTATTAAGTGAAGTTGTAGGATGTATTAAGTGAAGTTGTAGGATGTATTAAGTGAAGTTGTAGGATGTATTAAGTGAAGTTGTAGGATGTATAAAGTGAAGTTGTAGGATGTATTAAGTGAAGTTGTAGGATGTATTAAGTGAAGTTGTAGGATGTATTAAGTGAAGTTGTAGGATGTATTAAGTGAAGTTGTAGGGTGTATTAAGTGAAGTTGTAGGATGTATTAAGTGAAGTTGTAGGATGTATTGCAGTTGTAGGATGTATTAAGTGAAGTTGTAGGATGTATTAAGTGAAGTTGTAGGATGTATTAAGTGAAGTTGTAGGATGTATTGATGTTACTCTGCCTCCCTCTGTGTATTTATAGGTCCTGTGCACCAAATTTGTACATCTTGAATATTTTAACAGGAAACCTGACTGTGGCGCTTGTTTGTGTATATATACGTGGCTAACATATATATACACATAAAACATACATACATACACATAAAACATACATACATACACATAAAACATACATATACACGAAAGAGTCAGGTAACCGACATGATACAATTTATGTCCCTATAGGGTTTCGCGGCTCATAAATAGTCCGAAACCCCTGACACTTGAGGCCACAGCTCTTGCCTTCAAATGTTCATAGTCTCGTACTCCAGGACGCTCTTACTTGTGACGTCAATTTTTCTTTGTGACTTAATTTTTTCATCGATGTCGTCATTGTTTCCTTGTGACGTTATCTTACCTGTGATGTTATTTTTACCTATGAAGTCACCACCAACACCACCACTATTAATACCACCACTATTAATACCACCACCATTGTCACCCCCTATACCACTGTCACCACCACCACCATTGTCACCACCACCACCATTGTCACCACCACCACCATTGTCACCACCACCACCATTGCAGAATACACATAACAAGAACACGTTTGACACTGGTTTGGAACTGCCGTCAGACACAGTTAACCAGGAGGTGAGGTGGAGAATGGCACCGCATACAGCCAATTGTCTCAGCACCGCTTCTCAACACGACCCAAACACCATTACCCGTCCATTAGTGGCGCTGAAGTGGGAGACAGTAATGTATAATGGAGCTGACACCGACGCCACGCCCTTAACAAATCCTTTATTTCTTCTTCTGTCTCTGTGTCTTTATATAATTGTTAAGGAGATTTTTTTTTTTGGTCACCTGGAGGATCTGTACATTTAGTTTATTTCATTTAAAGATTAATTAAGTAACATTTTTAACATTATATGGGGAATTGAGGTTAGGTTAGGTTAGTGTTGGTTGGGTTAGGTTAGTTTAGTGTAGCTTCGGTTGGGTTACGGTAGATTAGGTTAGGTTAGGTTAGTGTAGGTTGGGTTACGGTAGATTAGGTTAGTGTAGGTTAAGTTAGGTTAGGTTAGGTTACGGTAGATTGGGGATTTTCTCTCTTTCTACCTATTTCTACCAAACGTGATCTTTAACCCTCCTCACCTCTCCTATCCTCGCTCCTACAGGGGGGGGGAGGGGGTAGTGTTCAGGTATAGCGTGTGTGTTTACCATACTCGGAGATGTTATCACCCTCTCCGCTATACACGACTACCTGGTGATCTCATTAACAGGTTACTGATGCGTGTTACAGCCTCTTCTCTTCTCCTCCACTATCACACAACTATTTTTTTTATCCCTGTGTTCTCTCTCTCTCCTCTCTCTCTCTCTCTCTCTCTCTCTCTCTCTCTCTCTCTCTCTCTCTCTCTCTCTGATGAAAATACATCCGTGTTAGGTGACCAGGTTGAACAGCCTCCTGTCAGCCCTAGGGCGTGGCATCGTGGACAGAACCGCCCCCTCTCCCCTGCCCTCCCCCACCTCCCCTCCCCTCCCCTCCACCACCGCTCCCACATCCCGCTAATGTCAAGCTTAACCACCCACTGCCACTACCATCACTACCACCACTCCACCACCCACCACTTCCACCACGAACCCACCACTACCACCACAGAACCCCACCACTACCACGAACCCACCACTACCACAGATCCACCACTACCCACCAGAACCCACCACCACGAACCCACCACTACCACCACAGACCCACCACTTCCACAACAGACCCACCACCTGCACCACAGACCCACCACTTCACAACAGACCCACCACCACCACTACACCAGGCAAGCTACCTATGCTCCCACGTTTACTGCATGTTGGCGCCCTTCCAAAAATGTCGTTTTAAGCCTCTCCTTCTGCAAATCCTTCCTGTTGTAACCACTCAGTGTCTTGTTTACGGTGTACCAAGGTGATATCTACGAGACGTGAAGCCCCGCCCTGCCGAAACGTTTTCCTGGTGGTGCTACGTGTGTGTGTGTGTGTGTGTGTGTATCCCCATTCTCTCTCTCTCTCTCTCTCTCTCTCTCTCTCTCTCTCTCTCTCTCTCTCTCTCTCTCTCTTTTGGTAATTAGGCCAGCGTCAGGAGGGGCAGTTCTCTGGGCTTGATGTTAGTCGGGTTAACGTATGGAAAACACTGCCTATTAAACCCTTTCATGTTACTGCACGGCGAACACGGGTTATAAGAATTCGCCTGATATATTCCTCTATGTGTGTGTGTGTGTGTGTGTGTGTGTGTGTAAATTATGAATGAAAATATTGTCATGTGTATCAGTGTAAAAAATAATGTAAACAACTCGATCATATGAAGGACATAGGAGTAATAGAGGGAGGATAGTTACAGTGGGAGGATAGTTACAGTGGGAGGATAGTTACAGTGGGCCCCCAGTCCTAATAGGCCCCAGTTATAATGAGTCATTGTCCTAATAGACCCCGATCCTAGTGGGTAAGTTATGTTAGGAGAGAATTAATTAAGACAAGAGCTCATTAACCTGTAAAACCTTACCTGATGCACCCTGTTGAGCACACACACACACACACCGGACCCCCCCAACACACACACACACACCCCGGACCCCCTAACAAAGACACACACCATAGCAATACTGAAGACTGTAGTCAGGTCGGTGATATGGAAAAGAAGAAGCTTAGAGTGTTGCTCGTGCTGTTAGGCTAATGACCTAACCTAACCTTACCAAACTTAACGTAACCGGCCCACCCAGCATAATTTTTTGCTAGGATGAACATAACCGGGTGTAGTTACCGTTTGGGAGAAAAAATATGTTAAAGGATTGAAGAGACTAGAATTACCTGTGCCATCTTAGTTTAGGTTTGTGTAAAGGTTAATGTGTGTGTGTGTGTGTGTGTGTGTGCGCGTGCGTGCTGGAATCGCTGTTACCTCTTGACAGTTGTGTTGAGTCGTAAACCAAGGTTGAATTGGTCAAGCTAATTAAGGTTAATAATAGGGTCTAGTTTTGCCTGTGTGTGTGTGTGTGACAAAGTGAGTAAGGAGGAGACAGAGTGCGTGGGGGAGAGGCAATATGAGGTGGGAGAAGGGGAGGGGTGGGAAACGGGTGATGGAGGAAGAGGGAATGGGGGGGGTGGGGGAATGTTGTCTCTCCTTCTCTGGTCTTCGCTCAACAATGGTCTCCTCATCGACCTGACACTGCTCCACCGCCTCTACCTCACCTGCCTGACCCACACTGGCAGGTGAGGTAAGGGAGGTGTGACCTTGACCACGTGAGGGAGAACAAAGGGCGGCTGGTGAATGACCCTGAATAAGTGGCGGAGGGGAAATGAATAACCCTTACCGTTGTTTACAGTTCATAATGTAAACAAAACAAAATATGTAAATGAACTAAAATATACTTGTGATTAAATTGTCAATTCTTAATCGATTTTTTTTTTGTAATTGAATTTGCGGGAAAATTTGAATATAGACGGTATAGAGAGACGGATATTGTAACACACACACACACACACACACACACACACACACACACACACACACACACAATAACCAGGTGAGTTATGTGAGTCATTAACCTGGTCATTATTTTTGCTCAGTTTTGACTCATTTATTCATGGCGGTGAAAATAAAAATAATTTACTGAATTGAGAAGTGAGAGTGTGTGTGTGTGTGTGTGTGTATAGTTAAGCCATTGAGTGCCCAGTGTGCGTGCGTGGAGGGGGGTATATTGCGTGTGGTGAGTTATGTTATGGGGCAGCAGGCAGGCAGTAAACCATTATAGAGCCACAGTTGGGAAACAGTGTCACTAGCCTGTGTGTGTGATGGATGGTGCCGCCTGCTGCCCCTCTCACCCACCCACCTACCTACCCACACACCCACCTACCCACACACCCACCTACCCACACACACATCCAGCTACACACACACATCCAGCTACCCAACCACCTCACGCATACAGCCACAGGCCCCCCCCACACACACATTCTACTCTCGTATATATATTCCCATTCAAGTAACTTCTCGTCTTCTGCTTTCAGTATATTTTGATTTTGAGTTATGCTAAGTTTTACACTCATCTTTCACACTCCTCCTTTCACACTCGCCCCCTTTCACACTCGCTCACTTTCACAATAACCCCCTTTCACACTCACCCACTTTCACATACACCCACTTTCACACACACCCATTTTTACACACACCTACTTTCACACACACCCATTTTCACACACCCACCTTCACACACACCCACTTTCACACACACCCACTTTCACACACACCCACTTTCACACTCACCCCCTTTCACCCCCCTTTCACCTCCACCACTTTCCATACACCCTTTCACACCACCATTTCACCCTTTCACACACCATTTTCACACCCATTTTCACACCCTTTCACCTCACCCCCTTTCACACTCTGCTTTCATACACCCATTTTCACACTCACCCACTTTCACATACACCCTTTCATACACCCATTTTCACACACACCTCTTTTACACACGCCTGCTTTCACACACCGATACTCACACACACCCACTTTCACATACACACTTTCACACACACCCACTTTCAAATGCCATTTTCACACACCACTTTCCACACACACCACTTTCACACACCCACTCACACACCCACTTTCACACACACACCATTTTCACACACCACTTTCACACACACACACCCTTTTACACACACCACTTTCACACCCACTTTCACACACACACCCACTTTCACACTCGCACACTTGCCCAGAATACTGTGCCGCTCGCCGTGATTTTCTGTTTGACAGGTAATTTAGAGAGTAAATGAGCAGGATTTTTTAGTTTTACCTTCACAAAAAAGTGTTCCAAGACTGTTGTTGTTGTTGTTATTATTATTATTATTATTATTTGTGTTGTTGTTGTTGGTGTAGTAGGATAACTATTTTATTATTATCCCTATTGCTGCTATTATTATTATTATTATTATTATTATTATTATTATTATTATTATTATTATTATTATTATTGTTATTATTATTATTATTATTATTATCATCATCGTTGTTATTACTATTATCACTTATTATTATCATGATTATTACTATTATCATCACTATTGTTATTACTTAGTCTTATTTGACCTTAGAGTGAAGACTGGATGAGTGAACACTATTCCTAGGTAGCTCACGTCAATATGGAAATTCTGACCTACCTAGAACCCTCAAGTTGAACCTGTAGTGCCCATAAATATTGTGTACGAGGTCATCTGTCGTGCACACACACACACACACACACACACACACACATATTAACTCACATTCATCATCACCACGCACTTTACCTTATACCACTTAACGCATCTTTATTCCTTCCTCCTTTCCTCCTCCCTCTTCGTTCTTCCGTTCCTTCTCCTTTACTTCCCTTTCTTTCTCTTCCCTCTCGTCCTTCAACTTCAGGGTCAAATAACACGTGTTCACTGAAGGCTCTACCAAGGTCTGTGTGTGTGTGTGTGTGTGTGTGTTGTTCGTGTTGCTGGAAAAGACAAGAAAATAAAGCTATTTCCTTTTTTTTGTTACGACTTTTGATACATAGGTGAAGTTCGGCAGTGTTCCAGCCTTTGTGTGTGTGTGTGTGTGTGTGTCCTTAATGTAATCGATGTTTGTAATCATAATGTAATCACCGTATTCTTTATAGTGTATTCAACGACTTAATGTAATCAGTCTCACCTAACGTCATATATAAACAGTAAGATAAACCCAAGTATTATAAAACAGTTACCGTATATAAACAGAAACACAAACGGGAGCATTATAACCTACACAACGAAGCTTCATACTCTTCTTTACCGTATATAAACAGAAACTCAAACGGGAGCATTATAACCTACACAACGAAGCTTCATATTACCAGTTACCGTATATAAACAGAAGCCCCACGCCGTTATTGGGGAGCGTTTGTGAAGGGTGGGGAAGGTGCTCGGTGCCCCATAACTCTCCCCGATAAAGACAGTATTAAAAACAATGCAATTTGATAACAACGGGAAGAATAATTTATGAGGACCGAGTCTGTGTATATAGATATTTTATTGTGTTTTACTGAAGAATGAGAGAGAGAGAGAGAGAGGGGGGAGGAAATTGATGGGAGTTTATAGTCAGGTTATCTTAGGTCATGTGTGGCACTGTTATCAGGTCAGGTTAGGTCATATTTGGTCACGTTTGGCATCGTTATCAGGCCATGTGGCACTTGATAATCACTGTGTCTGTTTTACTCTTCAACACCTGCTCCCTGCCACACACCATCACCACTCACCACCATACCTCCACACTGACTGTCTCACCACCACCACCATTCTCACCACCACCACCATTCTCTGCTCACTGCTCACCATTCTCTCTACCACTACCACCATTCTCTCCAACACTACCACCATTACCACCGCCCTCACCAAGACATCATCACTACCATATTTATCATCACCACCTCCATCGCTTCTACCATCGCTCACTCCTTCACTACCATTCCTCCTCCTCCTCCTCCTCCTCCTCCAAGGCTTACCCAGAGGGATAACCTTTAAGTCTTTCCTCCCTAACACACTGAGGGAAGGGAGAGAAAAATTATAAATGTTAAACCCCTCGTCTCTCATTGTTCCTTCTTGACTAAACTATCTGGAGACGCCTTAAGTATTACCTGTGTCACCTGTCGCCATTACCTAGCCTTTGTTTACTGATTGGCAACTGTTGTTTATTTAGGGAATATCTTTCTTATTTATTCATTGGCAACTCTTCTCTTACTACTGGAATTTAATCTAATTTATTTCTTTATATTTACTAATTATCGATAACTGTTGTAACTCTGAAAAAATCCTCCAATATTTACTCATTGGTAACTGTCCACTGTCGCAAAATACCACGTCTTATTTACTTATTGGCAACTGATTTAATTCCAGCATTTATATATTAAAAGATAACTCTAGTATTTCCTTTTCTCTCCATGGCTACCTTTTCCACCTTACCTATCCTACCCTCTCCTACCCCTCCTCCTATTCCCCTCCTATCACTCTTCCTACCCTCCCCCACCTCTCCTTCTAACTCCCTCGCCTCCTACCCTCTCCTACCCCTCCTCCTATTCCCCTCCTATCACTCTTCCTACCCCTCTTCCTACCCTCCCCCTCCTCTCCTTCTAACTCCCTCTCCTCCTAACCTCTCCTAACTCCCTATCCTTTGTTATTCCTACTCCTTCTCTTTCCTCTCCTCCTAACCCCCTCTCCGTTCCCCTTCTACCCTCTCTCCTCCCTCTCCTAACCTCATCTTCTCCCTCTCCTTCCTTCTTCTACCCGCCTTCTATCCCTCCTTATCCTCCTATTCCTTCTTTCTAAACCCCCACTCCTCACCCTCCTCCCACCCCCCGTCCTAAATTTTCCTACAGATTTATTCAATTTTTCCTCATTTCGTCATTTCCCCGCCCTCATCTCACCACTTCCTCACCTCACTTCCCCCTCATCTCTTAACTTACGGCTTGTAAATTTTCACCGTCTCTATATTTATAAAGTCTCCGCCGAGTGAAAGAGATTTGATATAAAAATGGAAGCCTGAATTGGATATTTTCGACGAGAGAGAGAGAGAGAGAGAGAGAAAGAGAGAGAGAGAGAGAGAGAGAGAGAGAGAGAGCGGTGTGTCGTGGGGTGTACTTCCGGTAGCAGGTCGAACTCTCTTGATAAAATTTACTTCCTAGCATGTAGGATTTTCTTCTTAATCCTTTCTATCCTTCATAACCCTACCGGCTCCATCCTATCCCTGTGTGTTATCCTTGTTCAGCCCCTAGTGTCTCCTGCTCAGCCTTCAGAACCCATCATGTACCCCTGCCCAACCTAACCTCAAAGATTAACAGGCAGGAAGACAAGTGGTGGCAGGAAGACAATGGTGGTGGTGGCAGGAAGACAATGTGGTGGTGGTGGCAGGGAAGACAATGTGGTGGTGGTGGCAGGAAGACAAGGTGGTGGTGGTGGTGGTGGTGGTGGTGGTGGTGGTGGCAGGAAGACAATGTGGTGGTGGTGGCAGGGAAGACAAGGTGGTGGTGGTGGCAGGAAGACAAGGTGGTGGTGGTGGCAGGGAAGACAAGGTGGTGGCGGTGGCAGGAAGACAATGTGGTGGTGGTGGTGGTGGTGGTGGTGGCAGGAAGACAATGTGGTGGTGGTGGCAGGAAGACAATGTGGTGGTGGTGGCAGGAAGACAATGGTGGTGGTGGCAGGGAAGACAATGTGTGGGTGGCAGGAAGACAATGTGTGGGTGGCAGGAAGACAAAGTGGTGGTGGTGGCAGGAAGACAATGTGGTGGTGGTGACGTGGTGGTGGTGGCAGGAAGACAATGTGGTGGTGGTGGTGCAGGAAGACAATGTGGTGGCGGTGGCAGGAAGACAATGTGGTGGTGGTGGCAGGAAGACAATGTGGTGGCGGTGGCAGGGAAGACAATGTGGTGGTGGTGGCAGGAAGACAATGTGGTGGCGGTGGCAGGAAGACAATGTGGGTGGCGGTGGCAGGAAGACACAAGTGGTGGTGGTGGCAGGAAGACAATGGTGGTGGTGGCAGGAAGACAATGTGGTGGTGGTGGCAGGAAGACAATGTGGTGGTGGTGGTGGCAGGAAGACAAAGTGGTGGTGGTGGCAGGGAAGACAAGGTGGTGGCGGTGGCAGGAAGACAAAGTGGTGGTGGTGGCAGGAAGACAATGTGGTGGTGGTGGCAGGGAAGACAATGTGGTGGTGGTGGCAGGAAGACAAGGCGGTGGCAGGAAGACAAAGTGGTGGTGGTGGCAGGAAGACAATGTGGTGGTGGTGGCAGGAAGACAAGGTGGTGGCGGTGGCAGGAAGCAATGGTGGCGGTGGAGACAATGTGGTGGGTGGTGGCAGGAAGACAATGTGGTGGTGGTGGCAGGAAGACAAGGTGGTGGCGGTGGCAGGAAGACAAGGTGGTGGTGGTGGCAGGAAGACAAGGTGGTGGTGGTGGCAGGAAGACAATGTGGTGGTGGTGGTGGCAGGGAAGACAAAGTGGTGGTGGTGGCAGGAAGACAATGTGGTGGTGGTGGCGGTGGCAGGAAGACAAAGTGGTGGTGGTGGCAGGAAGACAATGTGGTGGTGGTGGCAGGAAGACAAAGCAAAAGTGGGTGGTGGTGGCAAGACAATGTGGTGGTGGTGGCAGGCAAGGTGGTGGTGGCAGGAGCCAAAGGTGGTGGCAGGAAGACAATGTGGTGGTGGTGGCAGGAAGACAAAGTGGTGGTGGTGGGGTGGTGGTGGTGGCAGGAAGACAATGTGGTGGTGGTGCAGGGAAAGACAAAGTGGTGGTGGCAGGAAGACAAAGTGGTGGTGGCAGGAAGACAATGTGGTGGCGGTGGCAGGAAGACAAAGGTGGTGGTGGTGTGTGGTGGCAGGAAGACAAAGTGGTGGTGGTGGCAGGAAGACAAGGTGGTGGCAGGGCGGTGGCAGGAAGACAAAGTGGTGGTGGTGGCAGGAAGACAATGTGGTGGTGGTGGCAGGAAGACAAAGTGGTGGTGGTGGCAGGAAGACAATGTGGTGGTGGTGGCAGGAAGACAAGGTGGTGGCGGTGGCAGGAACAAAGTGGTGGTGGTGGCAGGCAAGGTGGTGGTGGTGGCAGGACAAGGTGGTGGTGGTGGCAGGAAGACAATGTGGTGGCGGTGGCAGGAAGACAATGTGGTGGTGGTGGCAGGAAGACAATGGTGGCGGTGGCAGGAAGACAATGTGGTGGCGGTGGGTGGTGGTGGCAGGAAGAAGACAAAGTGGTGGTGGTGGCAGGAAGACAAGTGGTGGTGGTGGCAGGAAGACAAGGTGGTGGCGGTGGCAGGAAGACAAAGTGGTGGTGGTGGCAGGAAGACAATGTGGTGGTGGTGGCAGGAAGACAAAGTGGTGGTGGTGGCAGGAAGACAAGTTGGTGGCAGGAAGCCAAGGTGGCGGTGGTAGCAGGAAAACACTGGACACAAGGTCGTTCACTTCACCTGACGTCAAGAGGAAGAAAAAACATTGTAACAGTTGGGTGGTCAGCTGATCCTCCCCTCTCCCCCTCCCCACCCTCCCTTCCCCCACTTCCCCCAGAGTGACCTAACCCGGCTTAACAGTGACGTCACGGAGTTTGTGTCGACACGTTATCCAAATATGGGGACAACACAGCACTATTCCCTTCCCGTCACTAAGGTCGCTGATCAAACTCCTAAGTACTACGCCATACGATCTTATTGGTCAACTTGAGGATGTGTTTGTTATACTTAAGTCCTTTATCTCGCTGCTTATTTTATTTTATGTTTTTTTTTTTGCCATTTTGTGTCGTGTTTTTCTTTGGTATTTTATTTGGTTTTTTTGTGAGCATAAATGTTATCTATGAGCATAAATGTTGGTTTAGTTGTGAGCATAAATGTTATCTATGAGCATAAATGTTATCTGTGAGCATAAATGTTGGTTTAGTTGTGAGCATAAATGTTAGTTATGAGCATAAATGTTAGTTTAGTTGTGAGCATAAATGTTAGTTGTGAGCATAAATGTTAGTTTAGTTGTGAGCATAAATGTTAGTGAGCATAAATGTTAGTTGTGAGCATAAAGGTAAAAGTGTAACAGTGTGCTCATAAACCAGGGCATAAAACAAGGGTTGGCCGCTGTACTCTCTCCCTTCATTACCCTCCCTGGCCCTCCCTTAATTACTCTCCCTCTCTCTTCTTCGTCTTCCCTCCCTCACTTATCCTACCTCTCTCGTTGTGTTCTAGCCGAGGGCACAATGGGAGAGGGAGTGAGTGGGAGGGGTTGACGTACCGTAGCTTTAGGAGTGAGTGGGGGGTATTGACGTGTATGTGAGAGTGAGTGAGAGGGGATGACGTACGGTCGATTTGGGAGTGAGTGGGAGGAACTGATATGAGAGAGGGAGTGGGTGGGAGGAACTGACGTGGGAGCCATGGCACTGTATTTGTGAGTGGGCGGTGAGGGTGAGGGGGATGATAGTTGGCACCCCTCCCATCCAGGACGAGGCCGGGGAGTGATGGCAGTGCTCCAGGCTGTAAGGAGTGGCACTGTTCCTACCTAGCGGAGCGAGGTCAAAGAAGGATGGCATTTCCCCTGCTTACTGGCACTAGAGGGGTCAAGGTGGCACTGGTCACTGCCAAATTGATATGGAGATTACAGGATAAATATTGATTCTTTTCCCAATGACGTGCCAGACACTTAATTGCCCTGTGACCTCTCTTAACTACCGTGATCTCTCTTAACTACCCTGACCTTTCTAAACTACCCTCACCCCTCTAACCACTTCACCCCTCTAACTATGACGTCTCCAACTACCATGACCTTGACCCTGAGGTAGTAAATCACGTGTTAACTGCCACACGAGATGACCACTTATGACCCGTTATGCCACCCCCCCCCCCTCGAAAGACATAAAAGAGGTCAAGAAAACACTAGAATGATACTTTATATTATACTTAATACTTAATGAACCTTTTCCTCAGAGTGTGTGTGTGTGTGTGTGTCCTTATAACCGATCGTAGCGACCTGTGATGTAATGGTCAGCACGCTCGCCTCGCAAGCGAGCGCACTCGGGTTTCATCCCCGAGCAGGGTGAAACCATGGGCAAGTTTCTTTACGCCATTTGCCTCTGTCTACCCAGTAGTAATGGGGAACCTGGATGTTAATCGATTTGCGGATCGTGTTCCGGGGTAATGGTTAGCCAGTGCAGTTGGCGAGTTGTCCGGTCTTCTCGGACTATTCCTTGACACTGGATCACTCAGCTCGTTAACTTAGGGTGTGGTTGTTGTGTTGGCGACAGCTTCTACACTTTAAACAAATTCACTCCTAGGTGGCCCTTGGGCCTGTCATCCTCGTTACACGTGGGGCAGCCCTATTATTTATTATAACCTAACCCAACATAACCTAACATAGCCAAACCATAACCTAACCTTAACCTGTACACGTTACGTAACCCATCCGTTCCTCGTTAACCTGTATGACGTCACTAGTTTTCCTTGTTATATGGTTGATCATTACGGCTTTATTACAGTTGTAGAATGAGTTGGTTTAAAGGTATCACGCATGCTTCTCCCTACTGTGTCCTGAGTTCGATCCTGGGTGACCTTACCAAACATGGCTGGGTCTGTTTGGATACTCCAGTTTCCTTCTGTACTGACACTGGACCCGCGGTGGATGGCCCTCACTGACACGTAGGTAACTCAGGTCGTTATAGCTGATGGAGTGGTCCAGTGTTAATATGTACATAAGGAGGAGGGTGAGGTGTGAGGGCTGTGTTGGAGGTGTGAGGGCTGTGTTGGAGGTGTGAGGGCTGTGTTGGAGTAGTGAGAGGTGTGTGATTGTTGGAGGGTGTGTGTGTGTGTATGTGTGTGATTGTCGTGAGGGGATAGGAGGATGGGCGTGACGCGGGCGTGTGTTACAAACGTGTATCATGGCGTGTTTACTCAGGATCTCAGGTGGTGTGTCTGTAGTGAGACGTAACCCACCCACCCCCAGTTAGTGATTTTACTTCCCCAACCACACCCACCCACACCCCCACCCACCCACCCACCCACACTAAAGCAAGGACACACCTCCTCACTACCCTCCATACTATCCTACACACACTACCCCCACATACTACCTTCCCCCACACACTACCCCTCCCCACACTACCCCTCCTCCCCATACTACCCCTCCCCACACATACCCTCCTCCCCCCCCCCTCCCCACCCTCCCCACACACCCCTCCCCCTACCCCTCCCCCACCCCCTCCCCCACCCCTCCCCCCCTCCCCCCCCACCCCTCCCCCCACACCCCCTCCCCCCTACCCCCTCCCCCACCCCTCCCCCCTCCCCCCACCTCCCACCTATCCCTCCCCCACCCTACCCCCTCCCCACCCCTCCCCACCCTCCCCCACCCTTCCACACACTACACCACACACACCTACCCCTCCCCACATACTACACCCCCTATCCTTCACTTCAAGGCAGCATCTAATTTAAGCTCACCTGTAAACTACTCACCTGAGCGACGTTATTCACACAATCGTCAATAAAACTCTATACATTATGACTCCAGCAGAAGGAAGTGGAAAAGTTGGTAATATCGTTGTCTTGGTTTATTGTAGCCATCGTCGTTAACAATAGGTGAGGAAGAGGCGGTAGTGATCTTTAGGAGCTTGGTTAGGTTAGGTTAGGTTAGATTAGGTTAGATTAGGTTAGGTTAGATTAGATTAGGTTAGGTTAGATTAGGTTAGGTTAGGTTAGGTTAGGTTAGATTAGGTTAGGTTAGGTTAGGTTAGATTAGATTAGGTTAGGTTAGGTTAGATTAGGTTAGGTTAGATTAGGTTAGGTTAGGTTAGGTTAGGTTGCTAGTGGTATCAGTTAGATTAGGTTAGGTTAGATTGGGTTAGTTTAGGTCGGGTCGGGTTAGGTTAGGTTAAGTCAAGTCGGGTTAGTTGAGGTCAAGTCAAATCGGGTAAGGTTAAGTCAGGTCAGACTAGGATAATGGCTTTAGATCCGGATATAAGTGAGCCCTTCTTTAACACCTAACATTATGTAGGCACAACAATGGTACACCTCACAACAACGGGATGAAGGGAGAGTGACGTGGCTTGTGAGGGGAAGATGAATTAACAGTGACAGGTAGGAGTAATGAGGAGGATGTGACGTGTGAGTTAAATGAGGGGAGGACAGGTGTGTTGGGAGGGGACAGTGGGGAGGGAGGACAGGCCAATGTGGGGGAGGGAGGGACAGGTATGTAGGGAGGAGGACAGGTGCGTGTGAGTAGGGGAGGACAGGTGTGTTGGGAGGGGGAGGGACAGGTATGTAGGGAGGGAGGGACAGGTGTTTAGGGGGGAGGGAGGACAGGTGTGTGATGGGGGAGGACAGGTGTGTAGGAGGGGAGGACAGGTGTGTGTTGGGAGGGGGAGGACAGTGTGTGGGTGGGAGGACAGGTATGTAGGGAGGAGGACAGGTGTGTGGGTAGGGAGGACAGGTGTGTTGGGAGGGGAGGACAGGTGTGTAGGTAGGGGAGGACAGGTGAAGAGAAGAGGTATGGGGAGGTTAGGTTAGGTTAGAGACTATCGGTGGAGACGGGAGAGAAAGAAACGATACAAGAGGAGGTGAGAGAGGATGATAAAGAGGGAGAGATGCAAAGACGAGACACAGGAGATTCTGGCTTGGAGATAAGACATCATGTTCTCTTACTACCGGGGCAGAGAGATAGAGAGATAAACAAACAGACAGAGAGAAATACAAGGAGAGAGAGAGAGAGGCACACACACACCCACACATACAGAAACAGACAGAAACAAAATGACAGACAGACAGACAAGAGAGACAAACATACAGACAGTTTTCTTACCATATAAACTTTAGACAACAACAATAAATAAGTTTGATACTTAAATCTTCATCCTTACAGATCAGTGAGTGAGAGAAGTTATACTGTGTTATGGTAATACTGCAGGATGACTGTCATAAATGAAGTTGACGTGAGGAATAGGTGTGGCAACAGTGTGCTTAAAGTCCTTTATAGGGAGATGGCTCTCTCTCTCTCTCTCTCTCTCTCTCTCTCTCTCTCTCTCTCTCTCTCTCTCTCTCTCTCTCTCTCTCTCTCTCTCCTTTGAATCATAGCTACGATGTTTGAGATAAATTGTTTGATAAAAAAGGTATTATACAAACAGTAGACTTTAATTGTGCTACGGACGGAAGGAGTGTCGGACGGAAGAGTGTCGGACGGAAGGAGTGTCGGACGGAAGGAGTTTGTGAGGTAGTGGTGGTGGTGGGAGTGTTGTGAGTAGTGGTGGTGGTGTTGTGAGGTAGTGGTGGTGGTGGGGAGTGGTGTGAGGTGGTGGTGGTGGTGGTGTTGTGAGAGTGGTGGTGGTGGTGGAGTGTTGTGAGGTGGTGGTGGTGGTGTTGTGAGGAGTGGTGGTGGTGGGTGGAGTGTTGTGGGGTGGTGGTGGTGGTGTTGTGGGTGGTGGTGGTGGTGGGGTGTTGTGAGGTGGTGGTGGTGGTGGTGTTGTGGGGTGGTGGTGGGGTGGTGGGGTGTTGTGGGGTGGTGGTGGTGGTGTTGGGAGTGGTGGTGGTGGGTGTTGTGAGGTGGTGGTGGGTGGGAGTGTTGTAGAGGTAGTGGTGGTGGTGTTGGAGGAGTAGTGGTGGTGGTGAGAGTGTTGTAGGAGTAGTGGTGGTGAGAGGGGTGTTGTGAGAGTAGTGGTGGTGGTGGGGTGTTGTGAGTAGTGGTGGTGGTGGGGTGTTGTGGGGAGTGGTGGTGGTGGTGTTGTGAGGGAGTGGTGGTGGTGGGTGGGTGTTGGAGAGTGGTGTGGTGGTGAGTGTTGTGAGGTGGTGGTGGGGTGGTGGGGTGTTGTGGGGTGGTGGTGTGGGGGAGTGTTGTGGGAGTGGTGGTGGTGGTGGTGTTGTGGGAGTGGTGGTGGTGGTGGGGTGTTGTGAGGTGGTGGTGGAGAGGTTGTGGGGTAGTGGTGGTGGTGAGAGTGTTGTGGGGTGGAGTGGTGTGGTGGAGTGTTGTGGGAGTGGTGGTGGTGAGAGAGTGTTGTGAGGTGGTGGGGGTGGTGGGAGTGTTGTGAGGTGGTGGTGGTGGTGGGGTGTGTGAGTGGTGGTGGTGAGGGGTGGTGAGGTGGTGTGGTGGTGGAGTGTTGTGGGTGGTGGTGGGTGGGGTGTTGTGGGGTAGTGGTGGTTGGTGGAGTGTTGAGGTGGTGGTGGTGGTGGGGTGTTGTGAGGTGGTGGTGGTGGTGAGGTGTTGTGAGGAGTGGTGGTGGTGAGTGGAGTGTTGAGGTGGTGGTGGTGGTGGGGTGTTGTGGAGTGGTGGTGGTGGTGGAGTGTTGTGGGGTGGTGGTGGTGGGGTGTTGGAGTGGTGGGTGTGGTGAGGTGTTGTGAGAGTAGTGGTGGTGGTGGGGTGTTGTGAGGTGAGTGGTGGTGAGTGAGGTGTTGTGAGGTAGTGGTGGTGGTGGTGTTGTGGGAGTGGTGGTGAGGTGGTGGGGTGTTGTGAGGGATGGTGGTGGTGGGATACGTATGGAGAGATGGAGAAGGAGGTGAGGATGGTTTGTTGGAGATAGGGGTGGAGGTGAGGAGGAGGAGGAGGAGGAGGAGGAGGGCGGTGGAGGAGGAGGAGGAGGAGGAGGAGGGCGGTGGAGAGTCGATAGAAGGGCGTGGTCCCGGCTCGCTCCACCTCCCATCCTCCTACCAACCCAGCCCTCCCGCCCACCCGGCCCAAACTGTTCCTCCTGCCAGTACTCCTTGCTCTGCTTCGTCTCTCGTGAGTATATAGTGTGTGTGTGTGTGTGTGTGTGTGTGTGTGTGTGTGTGTGTGTGTGTGTGTGTGGCGACAACTAATCATTCCACATCACACACCAAACACTGAATTTTGCTTTCCCAGGACTGAGGTTAGTAAGAGAGACGTGAGGTCACGGGTGATGTGAGGTCAGGGGTGATGGGAGGTCATGGATGATGTGAGGTCAGGGATGGAGGAACGGATGATGGAGGTCACGGATGATGGAGGTCAGGTGATGGAGGTGATGGATGATGAGGTCACAGGTGATGGAGGCTCAGGGGTGATTTGAGGTCACGGGTGATGGACATGGATGATGGAGGTCCAGGGTGATGTGGTCACGGGTGATGTGAGTCACGGGTGATGGAGGTCAGGGGATTATACCTCACCTTCTTGCCCACTGAGGGTCCATGGTGCTGACTCACTGCCCGGTGTGGCAGGTCAAGGGAGAATGATAGAGGACACCATCACCCCACTGGACCCACCACTGGACCCCACCATGAACCCCACCACGGCTCCACCACTTCAACAAGGACCAACACTCAACAAGGGACCACTCCACCTCAGCAGGGACCCACCACGGACCCCACCATCACAAGGACCCCCACCTCAACAAGGACCACCCACCCTACAGGACCCACCACCGGGACCCCACCACCGGGACCCCACCACCGGGCTCCACCACTTCAACAAGGGACCCTACCACCTCAACAAGGGACCACTCCACCTTAACAAGGGACCTCACCACCGGGACCCCACCACTTCAACAAGGCCCTACCACATTACCTGCCGCCCGTCGAGAGTATCAGCCGAGCGAGTCTCCCCTGGTTGGTCTCTGTCGCTCAAATCACGTCAACGAGTCCTGACCAATCTTCGGCCCCCACCTGTCGCTCGGTCCAGAGAGAGAGAGAGAGAGAGAGAGAGAGAGAGAGGGGGGGGGGTTACGTGTGGGATAGTCAACGACTCTTATGTGTTCTTGTGCTAAAGCTTATAATCTTACACCTGTCCGCACTAAAAGTATATTGGACTTAGTGAAATATAGGAACCTCCGTTTATTTCACCTGATGATTAAACACCCTAACTTAACCCATTCTAACTTAATCTAACCTGGGGGTGGGAGTTAGGTTAGATTATGATAAATTACGTTACGATAGGTTTGGTTAGGTTAGGTTTAAGTTAAGTTAGTGGTACGTTAGGTGAGGTTAGTGCTAGGTTTTGTTAGGTTAGATTAGTGCTAGGTTTTGTTAGGTTAGGTTAGGGTGGTTAATCTTAGAGTTGGGATAATCTGAGGGGGGCTAATCTTCAGGTGATCCCGACATCTCCTTCCGTCTGTCTGTCATAGTCCTCATCACTACGTCGAACTTTTCCTCCCAATTTGCCTCCTCCGACCCTTTGTCTTTCCTCCAGGGTGTTGGGGGGTGGTAGGAGGGGTCAGGAGGAGGGGGTGATTGGGGTCGGGGGTAGGATTAGGAGGAGGTGATTGGGGGTAGGAGGAGGAGGTGTTTGGGGGTAGGAGGAGGTGATGATTGGGGGGTAGGAAGGGGGTCAGGAGGAGGAGGTGACGGCCTGGCTCGCCACAATCTCATCAGCTTGGCTTCATTACGCCTTCAATCTCAATCTTCCTTCACTTCTTTTCATGCAAACCATCTGACACACACACACACACACACACACACACACACACACACACACGTCATAGGAAGCTGTCTTGGCAACATTATTTTCTCCTCATGACTGTCATTATCGCACACCTGTCACCTGCACCTAATGATTATATCTGGAAATTTTACGGAGCACCTGGTGATTAGCCTCCCACCTTAATTCACCTTAAGATTAATCAACCTAACCTAACCTAACCTTATCTTACCTTACCTTACCCTACTTTACCTTACCTTACCTTACCTTACCTGTCTTAATTAATTAATACCCCCCCCCAAAAAATACATCTATTAATATGTTATGCGTTTGTCTTATATGTTTATCATCATTTATCTATTTACTTCTTTACAGGTGTGGCTACGGTGACCCTCCATCCATCACAGGTATATGGCCTATGCTCCAGGTACGAGAGGTGATATTACTTATTGTTTTACAGTTATGAAAGCATTACAAACACTGCTATGTAATTTTAACTTGATTTCTCGTTATGGCTGAATGTGATACGATAGACAGGCAGACAGACAGACAGACGGACAGACAGATATCTATATATAAAAATCGTCATAGGAGTTTACATTGACTCAACGTGTATGTAAACAATGCAGAGGTCTGGTGTTACTAAACTTAACTAACCTCTCTGTTTAATTCATGTTTGTTGCGTTACAGTAGGTCAGGAACACTTGACAATATGTTCCTTGTAGGCCAGTAACAATCAACAGCGTGTTCCTTGTGTTACAGTCAGTCAGGAACACAAGATACAGCAGTCAGTAACCCGCGCACTATATTGCTTCGCCGATAATTCTTCACTTTCACACCTCGCCAACTCTTCAATACTGACACGGTTTTCATCTTTTCTTTTTTTTTTCATCTTTTAAAAAATGATGAAGCTCTACTTTGGTTTTCTGATGGGGGGAGGGTGGGGGTTGGATGCTTTAATACGTACCCTATCATAGCACGGCGGTACACTAGTTATGATGCTGTGTTACGTACCCTATCATAGCAACGGCGGTACACTTGTTATGATGCTGTGTTACGTACCCGATCATAGCACGGCGGTACACTAGTTATGATGCTGTGTTACGTACCCTATCATAGCAACGGCGGTACACTAGTTATGATGCTGTGTTACGTACCCTATCATAGCACGGCGGTACACTAGTTATGATGCTGTGTTACGTACCCTATCATATCACACGGCGGTACACAGGAGTTAGGTTATACAATCTCTCCTGAACTGTATAGACTATTGTATTTCTAACTGTTGTTTTTCATACCGACCCTCATACAGTTTATAGAGTTAACTGGTGCTGTGTAAACCTCCTTTATTTTGACTGTTGTTGTAGTCTGTTGTATTTTGTGGTGGTGGTGGTGTTGGTGGTGGTGTTGTTGGCGTTGTATTCTATTGTAATTCCGTCAAATGTTGTTGGTGTTGTATTGTTGTTCAGTCAGGTTTGGTGTTATTGTTGTAATCTATTGTAGTTGAGTTGTTGTTATTGTTGTATTTTGTTGTAGTTCCGTCACGTGTTGTTGTATTCTGGTGTAAGTTGTGTTAGTGTTCGTATATTTTAGTTTACGTTCGATTAATGGTGAATTCCACTCCAGGTTATGCCCTTCAAAATGCCCTCTTAAAATGTCCTTCATATGCCTTTCAAAACGTTCCTAAATGACCCTTATATTGGCGGTGCCCCTGTGATCTAACCCGGAACGAACACACACACACACACACACACACACACACACACACACACACACACACACACACCACAACACACCTACCACCAGAACTTGCTATCACTGTGTCCACCTGTCACTTACTCCCTGAACGCCCACACGCCCACTTCATCCTGGTGTGTATGAGGGAACGTGAGTCGTAAATCATTGTCAACAACTAGGTTAATTATGTTGGGTGGGGGAGGGGGCGAGGGGGTGGGGGCGAGAGGGGGGCTGTGAGGGGAGGGGGTGTATGATATATCTTATCTTTAATCCTTCTTAATCCAGTAGTGGGGTGGGGGGGTCTGATGGCTTAGTGGATACAATGCTCGTAAATGAGTCCCTGATTTTTCCGTTGGGAAAATGAAGGCGGTCCAGTGCAGTGCCGGCCATATTACTGTGTCCTCAATACTTCTTTACGGGTTGTTATGGCTACAGGTCCCATTTATACCTTCAGGCTATAATAACCTTATCTTGTTTACCGCGTGCCTTTAGGGAATTCAATGGTGGGACTGTTAATTGGGATAGTGCTCTGGGACTGTGCTGGGATAGGACACTGGGCAGGTGGATGGGGGTGAGGGTTAGTGGATGGGGGGCATGGGTGAGTGGTTCGGCGGATGGGTGGGTGCCTGGGTTGAGGGGGTGAGTGGGTGAATTCATGTATGGATGACTGGATGGATGAGAGGGTGGGTGTGTGGCTGGGTAGGTGGTTGGGTGGGTGTGTTGCCGTGTGGGTGTGTGGTTAGGTAGACGTATTGTCGTGCGGGTGTGTGGTTGGCTGGGTGTGGGTGTGTAGCTGGGTAGATCACCACAATATTAGTATGCCTGGTAGTGTGTGGTGGTTGGTCGTGGTCGCTCCGGTAATTACTGCAACCCAACTCTCACACGACTATAGTTACACACGCACACACACACACACACACACATACAGGTGGAAGTACGTGGATGACTGCACTGTGGGGGTTTCAGTGGACAACACCTCACCGGACTACTCATCGCTACAAAACACCTGGACAGGCTACAGGCATGGACTACGGACAACAAGGTCACCATCAACCACACCAAAACCGTATAGTCATGCACATCAATACCGCCACCACTCCAGTGCAAGCTCCAGCAGTCACAGTGGGTGCCCGTCCTCTCCAGTTAGTGCAGTCTGCCAAACTCCTGGGTGTTACCATAGACCACAAATTGGACTGGGAGGCCCATGTAAACAACACAATCAAGGCAGCCTTGTACCGATTCTACATGCTACGACGATTCAGGTCACTTGGGGCACCCACGCCAGAGCTGAAGACTATCTACAACGCCTTTATTCTCCCCAAATTAACGTATGCGTCACTAGCCTGGTCGTCTTCTCTCAACTCTACCCAACAACGTCAGCTAGAGAAGGTACAGAAAAGGGCCTGCAGAATCATGCTCGGCGCAGACTACTCCGGCTACAACAACGCTCTCTCCACCCTGGAAATGCCATCCCTCAGTGACCTCCACCACCAAGCACTAGCATGGTTTGGCAATGAACTACTGCACCATCCTCGTCATCGCCACCTCCTGCCACCGGCAGTCCCCCGCCCACCTCGCGCAGTCCGCCACTACATCAAAATTCACCCCATAAGAGCCCGCACTGATAGATATAAGAATAGCACCATCCCATCTATTGTTAAAATAATAAACATCTCCCGATTTATGTACTGTACAGCCCTGTAAATGTATTCAACGCATATCATCATGTCTAAATCACATGTAAGTTTGTATATTTTCAGCCACCGGCTGTAACTCTATTAATAAACCGTTTATAATTATTATTATTATTATTATTATTATTATTATTATTATTATTATTATTATTATTACACACCTGATAAACTGTTGTGAGTCTTCATCAGCTCAGAAATGCGTAGTTGTACGTATGCGAAAATCTTTGTTCGTTTTTGCGTAGTTCGGCGTATCACGCTTTGTTGGCGTAATCAGGCGTTACCAAGCTTCGCTGTTGACTAATCCAGCTTTATCAAATTGGCCATTGTAACACACCAGAGATATGTTTCATGGTGAGAGGAAGAGAAGGAGGACAAGATGAGAAGAAGAGGAGGAGGACAAGATGAGAGGAAGAGGTGAAGGACAAGATGAGAAGAAGAGGAGGAGGACAAGATGAGAGGAAGAGGTGAAGGACAAGATGAGAGGAAGAGGAGGAGGACAAGATGAACGGAAGAGAGGGAGGACAAGATGAGAAGAAGAGACGGAGGACAAGATGAGAGGAAGAGGTGAAGGACAAGATGAGAAGAAGAGGAGGAGGACAAGATGAGAGGAAGAGGTGAAGGACAAGATGAGAAGAAGAGGAGGAGGACAAGATGAGAAGAAGAGGAGGAGGACAAGATGAGAGGAAGAGGTGAAGGACAAGATGAGAGGAAGAGGAGGAGGACAAGATGAACGGAAGAGAGGGAGGACAAGATGAGAAGAAGAGGAGGAGGACAAGATGAGAGGAAGAGGAGGAGGACAAGATGAGAGGAAGAGGTGAAGGACAAGATGAGAGGAAGAGGTGAAGGACAAGATGAGAGGAAGAGAGGAAGTGACAAGATGAGAGGGAAGAGAGGAGGACAAGATGAACGAAGAGAAGATGAGAGGAAGAGAAAGAGGACAAGATGAGAAGAAGAGGTGAAGGACAGATGAGAGGAAAAGAGGAGGACAAGATGAACGGAAGAGAAGATGAGAGAAGAGAAAGAGGACAAGATGAGAAGAAGAGGTGGAAGGACAAGATGAGAAGAAGAGGTGAAGGACAAAGATGAGAGAAGAGAGGAGGACAAGATAAGAGGTAGAGAGAGGACAGCAGAACGGAAGAGAAGATGGAGAGGAAGAGAAAGAGGACAAGATGAGAAGAAATGAAGAGGTGAAGGACAAGATGAGAGGAAGAGAGGGAGGACAAGATGAGAGGAAGAGGTGAAGGACAAGATGAGAGGGAAGAGAGGGAGGACAAGATGAACGGAAGAGAAGATGAGAGGAAGTAGAAAGAGGACAAGATGAGTGAAGAAGAGGTGAAGGACAAGATTAGAGGTGGAAGAGAGGGAGGACAAGATAAGAGGTAGAGAGGAGGACAAGATGAACGGAAGAGAAGATGAGGAAGAGAAAGAGGACAAGATGAGAAGAAGAGGTGAAGGACAAGATGAGAGGAAGAGAGGGAGGACAAGATGAGAGGAAGAGAGGGAGGACAAGATGAACGGAAGAGAAGATGAGAGGAAGAGAGGGTGGACAAGATGAGAGGAAGAGAGGAGGACAAGATGAGAGGAAGAGGTGAAGGACAAGATGAGAAGAAGAGGAGGAGGACAAGAGAGAGGAAGAGGGAAGGACAAGATGAGAAGAAGAGGTGAAGGACAAGATGAGAGGAAGAGGAGGACAAGATGAGAGGAAGAGAGGGAGGACAAGATGAGAAGAAGAGGAGGAGGACAAGATGAGAGGAAGAGGTGAGAAGGACAAGATGAGAGGAAGAGAAGATGAGGAAGAGAAGGAGGACAAGATGAGAGGAAAAGGGAAGGACAAGATGAGGAAGAGGAGGACAAGATGAGAAGAGAGGAGGACAAGATGAGAGGAAGAGGAAGGACAAGATGAGAGAAGGACAAGATGAGAGGAAGAGGAGGACAAGATGAGAGAAAGAGGACAAGATGAGAAAAGAGGAGGAGGAGGACAAGATGGAGGAAGAGGAGGAGGACAAGATGAGAAGAAGAGGTGAAGGACAAGATGAGAAGAAGAGGAGAGGAAAGAGAGAAGAGGTGAAGGACAAGATGAGAAGAAGAGGGAAGGACAAGATGAGAGGAAGAGGAGGAGACAAGATGAGAGGAAGAGAGGGAGGACAAGATGAGAAGAAGAGGAGGAGGACAAGATGAGAGGAAGAGGGAAAGATGAGAGGAAGAGAAGATGAGAGGAAGAGAAGGAGGACAAGATGAGAGGAAAAGGGAAGGACAAGATGAGGAAGAGGAGGAGGACAAGATGAGAAGAAGAGGAGGACAAGATGAGAGGAAGAGGTGAAGGACAAGATGAGAGGAAGGACAAGATGAGAGGAAGAGGTGAAGGACAAGATGAGAGGAAAAGGGAGGACAAGAGAGAAGAAGAGGAGGAGGACAAGAGAGAAGAAGAGGAGGAGGACAAGATGAGAGGAAGAGGAGGAGGACAAGATGAGAAGAAGAGGAGGGAGGACAAGATGAGAGGAAGAGGAGGAGGACAAGATGAGAGGAAGAGAGGGTGGACAAGATGAAAGGAAGAGAGGGGACAAGATGAGAAGAGTTGTCGTGTGTGTGTCTGTCTGAGTAACTTCAATATTTGTGTTGAGGAGAAAACTTGTGCATAGACAACTGAAAACAAGTGGCCATGGTCTGTTGTGTGTGTGTGTGTGTGTGTGTGTGTGTGTGTGTGTGTGTGTCTGTGTGTGTGTGTGTGTGTGTGTGTGTGTAGAAAGGCCATGCCGCCTTAGTTTGGATGGGTGAAAGGGAAAGATTATAAGAATTTTAGTTTCAAGGTTAGGTTAGGTTAGGTTGTCAGGGAAGTTAAGTTGGCTAAGTCAGGGTTAGGTTAGGTTAGGTTCAAGTCAGGTTAGGTTAATGGCTAAGTCAGGGTTAGGTTAGGTTATGGTGGGCTAAGTCAGTGAAGGTTATGTTTGGTTACGCTGAATGTGTTCTCAAAGATAATTTTCCTCCAAGGATTGTAAAGTTTACTGAGCGGAGGAAATATTAAGAGAAGAGAAATGTGTGGGGAGTGGTAGAGACTTATGGGAGGGGGAGAGAGGAGGGAGGTAACGGAGAGGGGGGAGAGGGAGATGGAGGAGGTGGGAAGAATGTCGTCGTCGTAGGTTATCGTGAGTGTGTGTAAGAGAAAGAAAGAGAGGAGGTGAATGTGCGTTTCTTTGGTGTGTGTGTGTGTGTGTGTGTGTGTGTGTGTGTGTGTGTGTGTGTGTGTGTGTGTGTGTGTGTGTGTGTGTGCGTGTGCGTGCTCGTTAACGCATGGTAGCACCACCACCACCACAACAACAACAACAATCCACTCCAATGATATAAACAAAAATACAAAAATAATAAGAGTAGTGTTAATGTGACGTCACGAGAGGTATTGTTTACATCGTGTCAGCTGATGTATACGTCTTAATTATCTCACAAAGTAGTTTACCTTTTCTCTCGCTTACAACTATTACCTATACGCATAGATATTACATATAAATTTACGCAAATATTTCATGTATTAATTAATGTTGCATATACCTTTAAATATTTGATATACGCATGAATCATACAAATACACACATACAGAATATACGCAGAAATAATACATACACCCACATATATACAGATAATACACACACACACACACACACACACACACACACACACACACACACACCAAAATCAATTACACCCCACTACACTTGACAACTACACTTCATTATACCATTACCCAAAATATTAAAACGCTAATACAAGTACTGATAGATTGCTGTCATTATTATGGTAATTAACGTCAGCGAGGAAATAATTATGACGAATTACCTGCCGTGACCAGTGTTGAGGTAAGTGATTAGGACAGGTAGGTGACAGGTGACTTATCCAACGCGGGGTTTTTTATCATTAATCACGGTGTGGGAAAATGAACGCTAAATCATGGTCTGTTGTTGTGCTACTCGTCAACGTTGATAAATTAATAGTGATGTGTGTTTAGTCATGTTTTGATACTGGGTGAGAAGTATCGGTGTGTGTGTGTGTGTGTGTGTGTGTGTGTGTGTGTGTGTGTGTGTGTGTGTGGTGATAGTGTTGGTATTGTTATTATTGTTTTTGTGGGTATATTGTTTGTGTGGGTATATTGTATGTGTGGGTTGGTTGTATGTGTGGGTTGGTTGTATGTGGGTAGGTTGTATGTGTGGGTAGTTATTGTTTCTGTGGGTACAACTTATTGTTTATGTGGATGTATTTGTTTATTATTGGGTATACTGTTGTTTGTTGGGTAACTGTTATTGTTTTGTGGGTATACTGTTATTGTTTGTGGGTATCTGTTTTGTTTGTTGGTATACATTATTGTTTTTGGGTATACTGTTATTGTTTGTGTGGTATACTGTTATTGTTTGTGTGGGTATACTGTTGTTTGTGTGGGTATACTGTTATTGTTTTTGGTATACTATTATTGTTTGTGTGGCACTGTTATTGTTTGTGTGGGTATACTGTTATTGTTTTGGTATACTGTATTGTTTGGGTATACTGTTATTGTTTATTGGGTATACTGTTATTGTTTTTGGGTATACTATTATTGTTTTGGTATACTGTTATTGTTTATGTATACTGTTATTGTTTGTGTGGGTATACTTTATTGTTTTTGGTTATACTGTTATTGTTTGTGTGGGTATACTGTTATTGTTTGTGTGGGATACTGTTATTGTTTATTTGGGTATACTGTTATTGTTTGTGTGGGTATACTGTTATTGTTTGTGTGGGTATAATGTTATTGTTTGTGTGGGTATACTGTTATTGTTTGTGTGGGTATACTGTTATTGTTTGTGTGGGTATACTGTTATTGTTTGTGTGGGTATACTGTTATTGTTTGTGTGTGATACTATTATTGTTGTGTGGGTATACTGTTATTGTTTGTGTGGGTATACTGTTATTTGGTATACTTAACTGTATTTGTGTGGGTATACATATTGTTTGTGGGTATGTTATTACCAATACTGTTTTATGTGGATATAATGTCTTTATTGTTTGTGAGAGTATAATAATGTTACTGTAGGTGTAATGTGTGTGTAATAGTGTTGTAATGTGTGTGTGTGTGTGTGTATGTGTTAGTGTGTGTGTGTGTATGTGTTAGTGTGTGTGTGTATGTGTTAGTGTGTGTGTGTGTGTGTGTGTGTAATAATAGGTATAATACTTGTATTACACCTGTCATCATCGTCTCAGGTGTGATGGTAATGAAGGCGTATTAACGTAATGTAAACAAAAGATCCATTAATATTCATGAATGGAGTGAAGACGCAAAGGTGTTTCTCCTGTACACCTGTTGTTCATTGGTCATTTAAACTCTGGTCTCATAAGCATAGGAGCTACCTGGCCGGCACTACACTCGATCGCCCTCACTTCCCAACCTGTAAAGTTAGGTGTTTCAACTTTACCTAATCTTGATATATCGATATTTTTGTGTTAATCATTATTCCACCTTTACGTAACCTTGATATATCGATATTCTTGCATTAGTTATTATACCACCTTTATATAACCTTGATATACCGTCATTCTATTGTTTATACTACACAAACTCATCACCAACTCACCACCACTCCACATAGTAAACGAGAAACATCCCACAATTGTACCGAGAAAGTTAAAGAGAATTCAGGTACCAGAGAAATATTGGAAGTGATCGTAATTACCTGTCTGGTGAGGTGTGTGTGAAGACTACCTGGGGACTCATTAGGGTGATTTAATGCTGAGTGTACAGGTGAGGAAGAATGTTGATGGTTGGGCAGAGAGTTGAGCTTCACGCCTGCCCCCTCCCTCTCAATCCCTCTCCTCCTTCCCCCCTGCCCCTACCCACTCCTCGTTCCTTACCTCTTGCTTCACGTACTGATGTTGTGTATTGTACTGTATGTGGTTATACTTGTTTAATTGGTTGTTTCGGGAGGTCAGAGGTCAGAGGAGGGGAAGAAAGGGGGAAGGAGAAGAAGAAAGAAGGGATAGGAGTGGAAAGAATGAGGAGTAAGAGGAAGTGAGAAAGAACGAGGAGGAAGTAAGAGAACGAGGGCAAAGGAAAAGAAAAGGGAAGAGGATGAAAGATGGAAGAAGAAAGAGGAGGAAGAGGACTAGCGAGGAAGAAAAGGAATAAACAATACGAGGAGGAGGAGGAGGAGGAGAAGGAAATAGGAAATATGGAAAGAGTATTTACCATCTGACTTTGATTTAAATGTTTTCCAGCAGACGTAAGAAATATTTAGTCATACCACACAGGAAAAAAAACCCCACAAACTACAATATATTAATAAAATTTTCGAGTCATTACATTAATTTCTCATTTGTAAATACGAATAATAGGTTTAAAACGTGGAAAAACATTAAGAGTTTAACTTTAACGTTGCAAATTAAAAAGTTAGTTGTGTGTGTGTGTGTTGAGGGAATAATTAAGCAAAGTTGATGTGTCATATTCTCACGTATTGCAAATTTGTGGCTGAAATTTCTGCCTGTGACTGAGTGAATGTTGGTAACTGATAATGTAGGTTATTTTTAGTATAATGATGTACAACTATTGCGTGAGTGAACGAGGCTTAATTACCTGATATTTGAAGCGTTAAACGAGTCCTGTTTGTTGGTGTGTTTAACGAAGCGAAATAAAGCTTAAATTAAAGCATAATGGTTCTTATAATTGAAGTGTTAAACGAAGCATAACGATCCTGGTGTTTAAAGCATAAAATTAATTATGTTAATCCTGATAATTACAGCAATAAACCAGGCATAATAATTCTGGTTGAAGCGTTAAACGAGATATGATAACCCCGTAAAAGGTTGAAGCGTTGAACGAAGCATATAACTCCTAACAGTTAAACGATAGACGAGACGCGATAATCCTTTCCAAATTGATACGTTAAGCGAGGCATAATACTCCTACCAAATGAATGTTAAACGAGGTATAATAACGGCAATATAAGTACCTACCTAAAAAAAAAACCACACTAACGAGTCTTATTATAGTTCGTAACAATCGGTCAAAAGTGTAATTGGCAATATATGAATAAAAATACAATGACGTTACCTGTGTTATTTCCTAGTTCACTTCAGTTACCTACATGAAAAGTTGATATGTTTTCGCGTTTGAGGGTTAGGTTAATGTTAGGGTGGTTTGGTTAGGTAAGGCTAGGTTAGGTTAGGTTAGCGGTAGGGTGGGTAAGTTAGGTTAGGTTATCGTTAGGGTGGTTAATTGTCAAGTGAAATAAACTTTACGTGTCTAATCTTCTGACGATCTAACTTTTGCTAAGATTTCCAGGATAAAAGTTTTAAAATTTTCTCAGCGATTTCCAATTTTAGTTAAATTTACCAGAAAGAAGATGATAATAGAAAAAAAATATTACAATTCGTTGTCGGACTTAACTCATAAACTAACCTAACCTAACCTAACCCAACCCGCCATTTACGGTTATAATAAAAAAATAAAGTCAAATTGCCCGAAATAAATGAAAACGTTTACTATTTACTATTATGGAAAAAATAAAGTTTCAGTGGGCAGAAAGAAACACAAGTACCCTTTCTGTTTACCCTAGACCAGTACACCCACCCACCCCACCCATCCAATCCACCTACTTCCACCCATCCGTTCCCCCTCCACCCTCTTTGTTTACCCCTGCCCAAACATCCACCCATCTTTCATAGTACCCCTTCCTTAGTTTTGGAACACAGTGCCTGGGAAAGCTGTTCTGAATGGTGGAACACTGGATACTGGTGAACTATTTATGGCTGGGGAAATAGGTGAGGAGGGAGAGGAGGGAGAGAGAGGAAGAGCGTGTGTGTGGGAGGGAAGTGATGGGAAGAAGGGAGAGTATGAGAAGTGAGGGGGTAATGTGGGAGAGGAGAGGGGGGTTGAAGGGGTGGGAGATTAAAGAGAGAGGAAAGCGAAGATAAAGAGAGAGAGAGAGGTGTGTGTGTGTGTGTGTGTGTGTGTGTGTGTGTGTGTGTGTGTGTGTGTGTGTGTGTGTGTGTGTGTGTGTGTGTGTGTGTGTAAAAGAAGAGGAAACGGGAAGTGACTGAGAGAAAAGAGGGGAAGAAGAAGAGAAAGTATGGGAGAGAAAGCAAAGTAAATAGAGGGGAACAGGCAGTGTGAGATAGGCGAAGGGAGGAGAGGGGGAGCCAACACAGCTCTAGTAACAGGGAAATTAACCATGGATCGTGGCTTCAATGGGAATGTTGAGAGGGAATCACCATAAAGCTTCGTGCTCATTCCCTATACACATCTGACCCTGAATGAGACAGGAGAGAGAGAGAGAGAGAGAGAGAGAGAGAGAGAGAGAGAGAGTCTTACATATTTTCACATATATTATTCTCTGGTACAATAACTATCTCGTCGGGAATCGAACCCTGGACCTCTGCGTGAGAACAGGAGATAGGTACCACCGCGTGTATATGGACTGCTCTTAATAATCTCGTTTAGACTTCTTAAAAAACTTTAGATGAAAGGAACAAAATTAACTCATCCCAGGGTGGTGGTAGTCTGCTGTTAACCCGGTGCTGGGAACTGCCTCCAACATAAGGTAACTTCATGATGATGTTCCGTATTTTTTTTTTTTTTTGGTGTGTGTAATGCGATGAAGAACAGCTGTGCCTGAGGGCTGGTGGCCATAACCTTCCTCTCGAGTTGTTCATCACTGGTGTTCCATTGATCCATCCCAGTCTCTATCCACATCCCTGGTCCATCTATCCACACCCCTGGTCCATCTATCCACATTTTTACCCATTATTAGCGTTGCCATTATCCCCTCGTCCCGGTTACACTCCTATTAAGAAGAATTATTGAGTTCCTGTGATGTATTTTAGAGGCTGGTAACATTGACTTTGAGAGACTAGAAGGAACAGTTAAGTTGGATTGTGTGTTCTGGAGGAAACTTCATAAAAGCTGTTGCTGAAAAATGATAGTCGGGGGAAAATTTTTATTTGTGTTTTGGAAGTTTAGTTACCATACATTACACACTTCCTCACACTGCCTGTTGCTACCACACTACCTCACACTGCCTGTTGCTGCCACACTACCTCACGCTGCCTGCTTCTACCACACTACCTCACACTGCCTGCTGCTACCACACTACCTCACGCTGCCTGCTTCTACCACACTACCTCACACTGCCTGCTGCTACCACACTACCTCACACTGCCTGCTGCTACCACACTACCTCACACTGCCTGCTTCTACCACACTACCTCACGCTGCCTGCTTCTACCACACTACCTCACACTGCCTGCTTCTACCACACTACCTCACGCTGCCTGCTTCTACCACACTACCTCACACTGCCTACTAACTGCCACACCACTAATAATGCCGTGAGTGTGAGCGTCTTGTATGCCCTTCACTAACACACTATGAGACGGTCATTTGACTTTATACCTTTGTTACTCTCAACTAAAATATGAATAATCAAAAAAAGTTCAAATTGGATGGAATTAATACATCATTAACTTAGGTACAGATGATAAAATATATTAAGAGTAATGTGAAAAATATAAGGGTAACAATCATATTTTTCCCGTCAAGGTGTGTCTCTATTGTAAGGCGCAGCTCTTGGGGAGTCATCTTCAGGTGTGAGTAATACTTGTGAGTGTCTTCTGAGTGTGCCAGGTGATGTGTATTTGGTGTGGACGACGGGTGTGTGTGTATGTGTGTGGCAGGAACACCCCCCCTCCCCCTCCCCCCCCTTCCTCCCCTGCCTCCTCCTCCTCCAGGTGAAAACACAGCTGAAATATTCACGATACACTTCGAGACCTGAGACTGTCATCCTGTCCTGTATACTGCCACATCTTCCACACCCAGCCACTCTCAATTTTCCTGCACATACACACACACACACACACACACACACACACACACACACACACACACACACACTTTCTCCCCTTACATAAAACTAAACCAGATTATTTTATTGCCCATCACCTTTATATTTTGTCACACTACTTTTACACTTCAATAGT